>NW_026636685.1:0-2359 GCF_028554395.1 Pezoporus wallicus
TACCCACTGTATGGTATACCTAGAATTTTAACTTCTTTTTTCCCCCTCAGATGTAGGAGTTTGCATTTGGATTCCTGATGTAGAGTGAAACAAAATCTATCTGGAGCACCCAGTTGAACAGGGGTCATTTTCCCTAAGAGACAGACACAGACAAGGAGGAGGAAATGTTTATAACACTTAGTTTCCATTAGAGCTTGCCTTGTCCCTAGCTTGGACACCAGAGGGTCTTGCCTCTCATTAACAGTTGTTTGTGCTGTTTGCATGATGCAAGATGCCTCAAGGGAGCAGCCAGGACCAGTTATTCCCAATGGGAAGGTGAGCTGGGAGCTGAAAGTGCCCACAAAGCAGAGCACGGTCCCCGTGTGCCTGAGCACAGCAGCAGCTTCCACTGATAGCCCAGGGGAAACTGAGAGTCAGGTTCACGGTTGCTACTGACCAGGAGCAAGCCCAGTTAAAGCACAGCCCTGGAAGTGGGCCCAGTGCCAGGACTGAGCTTAAATAGAGCCTGAGCCTATGGCAGAGGGTGTGTGAGAAGGACCCAGGTGATGCTGGCCATGGCAATTACTGTGGCTGCACTCCCTGATGTCTCAAGGAGAGGGGAACTGGGTTTTCCACCATCCAATGTCCTAAACACAGCAGTAGCTCTGCATTCAGCCTCCTCTGATGTATTCCTGTCCGCAGAGGATGAAAGAATGGAGCCGAAAGGAGCAAAGAGCTCCTTTATTGTGTTAATGAGAATCACCCCTCCTCAGTTATGCAAAATCATGGAATCATGGAATGGTTTGTGTTGGAAGGGAGCTTAAAGCTCCTCCAGCTCCAACCCCAACACCTTCCACTGGAGCAGCTTGCTCCAAGCCCCTGTGTCCCACCTGGCCTTGAACACTGCCAGGGATGGGGCAGCCACAGCTTCTCTGGGCACCCTGTGCCAGCACCTCGGCACCCTCATAGTGAAGAATTCCTTCCTCAAATCCAATCTGGATCCCCCTGCTTCAGTTTGAACCCACCACCCCTTGTCCTATCCCTACAGTTCCTGATGAAGAGTCCCTTTCCTCCATCCTTGTAGCCCCCTTCAGACACTGGAAGCTGCTCTGAGGTCACCAAGCAGCTTCTCTGCTCCAGGCTGAACAGCCTCAATATTCTCAGCCTGGCTCCATATGGGAGCTGCTCCAGCCCCTGAGCATCCTCGTGGCCTTCTCTGGACTTACTCCAGCAGCTCCATGGCCTTCTTATGTTCCCTACAGAGAAGGACCTGGGGGTGCTGGGCGATGAGAAAATGAATATGAGCCAGCTTCAGTGTGCGTTTGCATCCCACAAACCAAGCGTACTCTGCTCTTGTGAGACCTCACCTGGAGCATTGTGTGCAGTTCTGGTTTCCTGAACATAAAAAGGACATGGAACTGTTGGAACAAGTCCAGAGGAGGCCACGAGGATGATCAGGGACTGGAGCACCTCCTATTTGAAGACAGGATGAGAAAGTTGGGGCTGTTCAGCCTGGAGAAGAGAAGGCTGCGTGGAGACCTCATAGCAGCCTTCCAGTATCTGAAGGGGGCCTATAGGGATGCTGGGGAGGGACTCTTCATTAGGGACTGTAGTGACAGGACAAGGGGTAACGGGTTTAAGCTTAAACAGGGGAGGTTTAGATTGGATCTAAGGAGGAAATTCTTTCCTGTGAGGGTGGTGAGGCACTGGAATGGGTTGCCCAGGGAGGTTGTGAATGCTCCATCCCTGGCAGTGTTCAAGGCCAGGTTGGACAGAGCCTTGGGTGATAAGGTTTAGTGTGAGGTGTCCCTGCCCGTGGCAGGGGGGTTGGAACTAGATGATCTTAAGGTCCTTTCCAACCATAAGTATTTTATGGTTCTAGGATTCTATAGACACCAAAACTATCAGAACTGCAGGCGATACCCGAGCTATATTGAATCTTTGTCCTTCCCTCAGATCTTCAAGCTCGCTTGGGATGAACAATTATCAAGCAGGCAATGGAGACAGTGGTCACTGCCTTACCTCAAGGCTGAGACTCCTTTTTGTAGGAACTACTTTCATTTAGTACAATTTAAACACAAAACACCATGGTGCTGTCTCAGGCATGCTATTGAAGAGCTGATACTTATTTGGATGAATTATTGGAGACTCAGTCCATACTTAAAATCACCAGAATCTGTTTGAAGGCAGCCATTTGTTGTGCTGTTTCTTCATACACTGCACTTGTTGTGTGATCTCCTTGTCTCTAATAATGACCAATGGTGAGCAGTAATGACCAATAATGGCCAGTAATGCTCAATTCCATAATCACATATTCCACATATTCCTTCCTTACCTCCACAGTACTGAAGAGCTCCAAATGTGCTTTCAAACCCTGCAT
>NW_026636686.1:0-2399 GCF_028554395.1 Pezoporus wallicus
GGAATGGTTCCAATGGGAATGGTCCCAGTGGGATGGGAGCAATCCCAGTGGGATGGGAATGGTTCCAATGGGAATGGTCCCAGTGGGATGGGAATGGTTCCAATGGGAATGGTCCCAGTGGGATGGGAGCAATCCCAGTGGGATGGGAATGGTCCCAGTGGGATGGGAATGGTTCCAATGGGAATGGTCCCAGTGGGATGGGAGCAATCCCAGTGGGAATGGGAATGATCCTGGTGGAATGGGAGCGATCCCAGTGGGAATGGTCCCAGTGGGAATGGGAATGATCCCAGTGGGAATACAAGTGATCCCATTGGAATGGGAATGGTCGCAGTGGGAATGGGAATGATCCCGGTGGAATGGGAGCGATCCCCGTGGGAATGGGAATGATCCCAGTGGGATGGGAATGGTTCCAATGGGAATGGTCCTAGTGGGATGGGAGCAATCCTAGTGGGATGGGAGCAATCCCAGTGGGAATGGGAATGAACCCGGTGGGATGTGAATGATGCCGGTCGGAACGTGAATCATCCCGGTGGGATTGGAATGGTTCCAGTGGGAATGGTCCCAGTGGGAATGGGAATGATCCCTGTGGGATGGGAGTGATCCCAGTGGAAATGGGAATGATCCTGGTGGGATGGGAGCGATCCCAATGGGAATGATCCCAGTGGGAATGGGAATGGTTCCAGTGGGATGGGAGCGATCCCAGTGGGAGTGGGAATGATCCCGGTGGAAGTGGGAATGGTTCCAGTAGGAATGGGAATGATCTCAGCGGGATACAAATGGTCCTGGTGGGATGGGAATGGTTCCAGTGGGAATGGGAATGGTCCCATTGGGATGTGAATGATCCCAGTGGGAATACAAGTGATCCCATTGGAATGGGAATGGTCGTGGTGGGAATGGGAATGATCCTAGTGGGATGCGAATGATCCCATTGGGATGGGAATGGGAATGGTCCCGGTGGGATGCGAGTGATCCCAGTGGGAATGTGATTTCTCCTAGAGCATAGGGGGAACCGAGCCCCACATGGAGGTGGGGATGCGCATCCCGGATGGAAAGAGCAGGGATGCAGCTCCCAGGGAGTGGGGAATGAGGAGCAGGAAGGGATCCATGGGGTGGGGATGGGATCCGGGAGCTCCCGTGGGGTGAACCCTCCCCAATGGGGGATGTGGGGAACCCATAGGGACACGGGGGTTGGGGGGCACCATGGGGGATGGAGGGAGATGGGAATAGGTTTGGGAGCATGGGAATATCATGGGGATGTGGGGAACAGGGACCCCCATACACCCCATAGGGACAGGGATGACCAGGGAACCCCATGCACCCCATAGGGGCACTGATGCGCATTGACCCCCATCCACCCCATAGGGACACTGATGCCCATTGACCCCCATACACCCCATAGGGACATGGATGCACAGGCACCCCATGCACCCCATAGGGACATGAGTGCACAGGGAACCCCATAGGGTCACTGATGCCCATTGACCCCCATGCACCCCATAGGGACACAGATGCACAGGGACCCCCATAGGGATACTGATGCCTATTGACCCCTAGACACCCCATAGGGACAGGGATGCACATTGACCCCCATCCACCCCACAGGGACAGGGATGCACAGGGACCCCCATCCACCCCATAGGAACACAGATGCACAGGGACCCCCATAGGGGCACTGATGCACATTGACCCCCATTCACCCCATAGGAACACAGATGCACATTGACCCTCATACACCCCATAGGAACACTGATGCCCCTTGACCCCCATACACCCCATAGGGACAAGCATGCATGGGGACCCCCATCCACCCCATAGGAACACTGATGCCCATTGACCCCCTTCCACCCCATAGGAACACTGATGCCCATTGACCCCCATCCACCCCATAGGGACACTGATGCCCATTGACCCCCATACACCCCATAGGGACACTGATGCCACCCCAATAGGAACACAGATGCCCATTGACCCCCATCCACCCCATAGGAACACTGATGCCCATTGACCCCCATCCACCCCATAGGGGCACTGATGCCCATTGACCCCCATCCACCCCATAGGAACACTGATGCCCATTGACCCCCATCCACCCCATAGGGACACTGATGCCCATTGACCCCCATACACCCCATAGGGACACTGATGCCCATTGACCCCCATCCACCCCATAGGAACACAGATGCCCATTGACCCCCATCCACCCCATAGGAACACAGATGCCCATTGACCCCATCCACCCCATAGGAACATGGATGCACAGGGACCCCCATGGGGCACTGATGCGCATTGACCCCCATCCACCCCATAGGAACACTGATGCCCATTGACCCCCATCCACCCCATAGGAACACTGATGCCCATTGACCCCCATCCACCCCATAGGGGCACTGATGCCCATT
>NW_026636687.1:0-2437 GCF_028554395.1 Pezoporus wallicus
TATGTCATTGTTTAATGAGTAGGCTATCATCATTATGAGTAGGTTATATCATTTTTATGGTCTAAAATATGAGTAGGTTATATCATTTTTACATCTGTTTTGTACTCCCCATAATATTTCAGCACTCATTTCTACAATACATCATTATTGATGAATTCCCATCAACCAAACAAATTCCAAATACCACCACCCCGCAAAATCCCTCCCTAAAAGCTCTAAGTTTTGATGTCTCCATTTAAAACAGCTCAAATTCAAATTTAGCCGTTTCCCAACATCAGTCCTTTGTAGGAGAGCAGAATGGAGTTGTGTGTGTTTTAGACATGAGCCATACAAGACTGTAGTTGTTTCCCCAGTGCCAGGTGCTGTCACAGGCTGAGGCATGGACTCTCTGGTGTCACTTAAACCAAAGAAAAGTACAGAGTTCATAAGAAGTGACCTAATATGGTCCCCTGAATTTTATTCTGTCTTCATAAGGGTGATGGACTTGTACATTTTGAATGGCCCTAAGCTGTTTCCAACATGCTACAAGAGCTGCTCTCCCCATCCCCACCCTGTCATCATGGTATGAGAACTATGCTTGTAGAGGAAAAAACATTTTGTGTCCTGTGTGATGTCTTTTAAATTACTCCAGGAAAAAATAATTTGTCATAAGCGTAGCCTCAGGTTTACATGCATGAAGTCAAATATTAGCCTCTTATTTCTCTTGCTGCTTTGCTGTACTAGCTGAGCTGCTTTTCGCCCCCGAAAGGTGAAGTCAGGCTTAGAATCACAGAATCATAGAATAGTTAGGGTTGGAAAGGACCTTAAGATCATCTAGTTCCAAGCCCCCTGCCATCGGCAGGGACACCTCACACTAAATCATATCACCCAAGGCCTCGTCCAACCTGGTCTTGAACACGGCCGGGGATGGAGCATTCATAAACTCCCTGGGCAACCTATTCCAGTGCCTCACCACCCTAACAGGAAAGAATTTCCTCCTTATATCCAATCTAAACTTCCTCTGTTTAAGTTTTAACCCGTTACCCCTTGTCCTGTCACTACAGTCCCTAATGAGGAGTCCCTCTCCAACATCCCTATAGGCCCCCTTCAGATACTGGAAGGCTGCTATGAGGCCTTCTCTTCTCCAGGCTGAACAGCCCCAACTTTCTCAGCCTGTCTTCATACGGGAGGTGCTCCAGTCCCCTGATCATCCTCGTGGCCCTTCTCAGGACTTGCTCCACCAGTTCCCTGTCCTTTTTATGTTGAGGACACCAGAACTGCACAAAATACTCCAGGTGAGGTCTCACAAGAGCAGAGTAGAGGGGCAGGATCACCTCCTTCGACCAGCTGGTCATGCTCCTTTTAATGCAGCCCAGGATACAGTTGGCTTTCTGGGCTGCAAGCGCACACTGCCGACTCGTGTTCATTTTCCCATCAACCAACATCCCCAAGTCCTTCTCTGCAGGGCTGCTCTGAATCTCTTCTCTGCCCAACCTGTAGCTGTGCCTGGGATTGCTCCGACCCAGGTGTAGGACCTTCCACTTGGCATGGTTAAACTTCCTGAGGTTGGCATCAGCCCACCTCACAAGTGTGTCAAGGTCCCTCTGGATGGCATTCCTTCCCTCCAGGGTATCAACCGAACCACACAGCTTGGTGTCATCGGAAAACTTGCTGAGGGTGCACTCAATCCTACTGTCCATATCAGCAACAAAGATGTTAAACAAGACCGGTCCCAACACCGATCTCTGAGGGACACCACTCATTACTGGTCTCCAGCTGGACATTGAGCCATTGACGACAACTCTTTGCGTGCGGCCATCCAGCCAGTTCTTTATCCACCAAGTGGTCCATCCATCACATTGATGTCACTTCAATTTAGAGACAAGGACGTCGTGTGGGACAGTGTCGAAGGCTTTACACAAGTCCAGGTAGATGACGTCTACTGCTCTACCCCTGTCCATCAGTTCTGAAGCCCCATCATAGAAGGCCACCAAATTGGTCAGGCAGGATTTCCCCTTAGTGAAGCCATGCTGGCTGTCACCAAGCACCTTGTTGTTTGTCATGTGCTTTAGCATGCCTTCCAGGAGAATCTGCTCCAAGATTTTGCCAGGCACAGAGGTGGGACTGACTGGTCTGTAATTCCCTGGGTCATCCATTGTAAGCGGCGAGGAGAAGCAGACAGGCCAACCCAATATGGGTGATAAGCAACTTCTACTTTATTTGTGACGCAGTTCACACATATATAGGAGTGGTATTCAGCCACTCCTTCTTGGCACAACAGTACTGGTTAGCCCCCCACAGCTTCCTCCACATTCTCCTCCCAGGTCCAGTTTCCGGTTACCTGCGGGGGCCACCCCCTGCCTTGCTTGCACAGTCCTCCAGAACTCTATGGTTCTGCTCTTAGAGTCATTCTGCAACAATTCCCCCTTTTTCTTTGTGCAAGCAAGGCATTGTGGGT
>NW_026636688.1:0-243 GCF_028554395.1 Pezoporus wallicus
CAGAGGCCAGACGTTGGTGCTCTAATCGCTGTGCTACTTGGCAGCTCAGAGCAAGCTCCGTAGAGGTTGCATTCGAGTGGACTTTTAGGTATGAAACCGAGGAGCGACAGCAATGATGGTGACACCGTTGCAAAGCTAACTGTGTGCTGAAGATGCCAGGCACCAGCTTTCCCTCCTGGCTCTTCGATTGTGGGCTCAGACTGCAACTGTTCGTGCTCTACTCACTGTGCAGCTGGGCAGCCG
>NW_026636689.1:0-2446 GCF_028554395.1 Pezoporus wallicus
CCTTTCCCAGCCCATGGATACTTTCCTCAGTAACTGGCAAGTGCACATGACACAGCAAGAGATCTGTGTCAAGCAAGGCCAGGCAAGGCAAGGCAATGCAAGACAAAGGAAGGCAAAGCAAGGGAAAACAATGCAAGGCTAGGGAAGGCAAGGCAAGGCAAGAAATGGCATGGCAAGACAAGGCAAGGCAACTCAAGGTAAGGCAAGGCAAGGCAAGGCAAGGCCAGGCAAGGCCATGACAGGCCAGGCCAGGCCAGGCCAGGCAAGGAAATGCAAGGAAAGGCAAGGCAATGCAAGGGCAGGGAAGGTAATGCTAGGCAAGGCAAGGCATGTCCAGGCCTGGCTAGGCCAGGAAAGGCCAGGCAAGTCATGGCAAGGCAAGGGAAGGCCAGGCCAGGCCATGCCAGGCAAGGCAAGGCAAGGCCAGGCCAGGCAAGGCAAGGCAAGGCAAGTCAAGGCAAGGCCAGGCAAGGCAAGGCAAGGCAAGGCAAGGCAAGGCTAGGCAAGGCATGGCAAGGGAAGGCAAGGCAAGGCAAGGCAAGGCAAGGGAAGGCCAGGCAAGGCAAGGAAAGTAAAGGCCAGGCAAGGCAAGGCAAGGCAAGGCAAGGCAAAGCAAGACAAGGAATGGCAAGGGAAGGAAAATCATAGCAAGGCATGGCAAGACAAGGGAAGGTAAGGCAAGGGAAGTCAATTCAAGGGAAGGCAAGAAAAGGCAAGGCAAGGCAAGGCATGGCAAGGGAAAGAAAGGCATGGCAAGGGAATTAAAGGCATGGCAATGGAAGGGAAGGCATGGCAGGCAAGACAAGGGAAGGTAAGGCAAGACAAGGCAAGGGAAGGCAAGCAAGGCCAGGCCAGGCAAGGCAAAGAAAGGCAAGGCAAGGCAAGGCAAGGAAAAGCAAGGCAAGGCAAGGCAAGGAAAAGCAAGGCAAGGCAAGGCAAGGAAAGGCAAGGCAATGCAAGGCCAGGCCAGGCAAGCCACGTAAATGCAAGGAAAGCACAATAAATCACATCAAAGGAAAGGACACGCAAATGAAGCCCAGGCCAGGCAAGGCAAGGCAAGGGAAGGGAAGGCAAGGCAAGGCCAGGCAAGGTAAGGCAAAGAAAGGGCAGGCAAGGCAAGGCAAAGCAAGGCAAGGCAAGGCAAGGCAATGCAAGGCAAGGCAAGGCAAGGCAAGGCAAGGCAAGGCAAGGCAAGGCAAGGCAAGGCAAGGCAATGCAAAGCAAGGCAAGGGAATGCAAGGCAAGGCAAGGCAATGCAAGGCAAGGCAAGGCAAGGCAAGGCAATGCCAGGCAAGGCCAGGCAAGGCAAGGCAAGGTAAGGCAAGGTAAGGCAAGGCAAGGCAAAGCAAGGCAAGTCAAGGCCAGGCCAGCCCAGGAAGGACAAGGCAAACCAAGGCAAGGAAAGCCCTACAAGGCTAGGAAAGGCCACGTCAAGCAGGGCAAGGCCAGGCTAGGCCAGGCCAGTCAAGGCAATGGAAGGTACGGAAAGGCAATTCAATGCAAGGCAAAGCAAGGCCAAGCCAAGCCATGCCAGGAAAGGCCAGGCAAGATAAGTCAATGCAAGGCAAGACCAGGCAAAGCAAGGCAAGGAAAGACAAGGCAAGGCCATGCAAGGCCAGGTAAGGCCAGGCTAGGCCAGTCCATGGCAGGCAAGGCCAGGCTAGGTCAGTCCAGGCCAGGCAAGACCAGGCAATGCAAGGCAAGGCAAAGCAAGGCAAGGCCAGGTAAGGCCAGGCAAGGCCAGGCTAGGCCAGGCCAGGCCAGGCAAGGCAAGGAAATGCAAGGCAAAGCAAGGCAAGTCCAGGTAAGGCCAGGCTAGGCCAGGCCAGGCCAGGCAAGGCCAGGCTAGGTCAGTCCAAGCCAGGCAAGACCAGGCAATGCAAGGCAAGGCAAATCAAGGCAAGGCCAGGCAAGGCCAGGCTAGGCCAGGCTAGGCCAGGCCAGGCCAGGCAAGGCAAGGAAATGCAAGGCAAGGCAAAGCAAGGCAAGGCCAGGTAAGGCCAGGCTAGGCCAGTCCAGGCCAGGCAAGACCAGGCAATGCAAGGCAAGGCAAAGTAAGGCAAGGCCAGGTAAGGCCAGTCCAGGCCAGGCTAGGCCAGGCCAGGCCAGGCAAGGCAAGGAAATGCAAGGCAAGGCAAAGTAAGGCAAGGCCAGGTAAGGCCAGGCTCGGCCAGGCTAGGCCAGTCCAGGCCAGGCTAGGCCAGTCCAGGCCAGGCAAGGCAAGGAAATGCAAGGCAAGGCAAAGGAAGGCCAGGGCAGGCAAGGCAAAGGAAGGCCAGGCCAGGCAAAGCAAAGCAAGGCCAGGCAAGGCAAGGCCAGGCAAGGCCAGGCAAGGCCAGACAAGGCAAGGCAATGCCAGCAATGCAAGGCAAGGCCAGGCAAGGCAAGGAAAGGACAGGCAAGGCAAGACAAAGACAGGCAAGGAAATGCCAGGCAAGGCCAAGCC
>NW_026636690.1:0-2460 GCF_028554395.1 Pezoporus wallicus
GGGGAAAAAATGGTGATTTGGGTGAAAAGGGGGGGGGGGTAAAAAAGGGGGGGGGGGTTTGGGGGAAAAAATGGTGATTTTGGGTGAAAAGGGGGGGGAGAGGGGTAAAAAATGGTGGTTTTTGGGTAAAAAGGGGGGTAAAAAGGGGGGTTTTGGGTAAAAAAGGTGGTTTTTGGGGGAAAAATGATGATTTTTGGGAAAAACGGGGGAGTGGGGTAAAAAATGGTGATTTTGGGTAAAAAAGGGGGGAGTGGGGTAAAAAATTGTGATTTTGGGTAAAAAGGGGGTAAAAAGGGTATTTTTGGGGGAAAAATGATGATTTGGGGGAAAAACGGGGGAGTGGGGTAAAAAATGGTGATTTTGGGGTAAAAAGGGGGGGTTTGGGGGTAAAAAATGGTGGTTTGGGGTAAAAAAGGGGGTAAAAAGGGGGTTTTGGGTAAAAAAGGGTTTTTTTGGGGTAAAAAATGGTGATTTTGGGGAAAAACGGGGGAGTGGGGTAAAAAATGGGGGTTTTGGGTAAAAAAGGGGTAAAAGGGGGGTTTGGGGTAAAAAGGGGGGTTTTGGGGGGGGAAAATGGTGATTTTGGGTGAAAAGGGGGGGTTTGGGGGAAAAAAATTGATGATTTTGGGTAAAAAAGGCGTGGAGTGGGGTAAAAAATGGTGATTTTGGGTGAAAAGGGGATTTGGGGTAAAAAATGGTGATTTTGGGTAAAAAAGGGGGATTTTGGGGGGAAAAGATGGTGATTTTGGGTAAAAAAGGCGGGGACTGGGGTAAAAAATGGTGATTTTGGGGTAAAAAAGGGGGGTTTGGGGGGGAAAAATTGTGATTTTGGGTGAAAAGGGGGTTTTGGGGGTAAAAAATGGTGGTTTTGGGTGAAAAAGGGGGATTTGGGGGAAAAATGGTGATTTTGGGTAAAAAAGGGGGTTTGGGGGGGGATGGGGGAAAAATTGATGATTTTGGGTAAAAAAGGGGGGTTTGGGGGGAAAAATGGTGATTTTGGGTGAAAAAGGGGGGGTAAAAAGCGGGATTTTGGGTAAAAAAGGGGGGGTTTGTGGGAAAAATGGTGATTTTGGGTAAAAAAGGGGGAGAGTGGGGTGAAAAGGGGGGGTTTGGGGCTAAAAAATGGTGGGTTTGGGTGAAAAAGGGGATTAAAAGGGGGGTTTTGGGTAAAAAAGGGTTTTTTGGGGGGAAAAATGGTGATTTTGGGTAAAAAAGGAGGTGAGTGGGGTAAAAAAATGGTGATTTTGGGTAAAAAAGGGGGTGTTTGGGGGAAAAAATGGTGATTTTGGGTGAAAAGGGGGGTTTGGGGTAAAAAATGGTGATTTGGGGGCAAAAAAGGGGTGGGTGGGGTAAAAAAGGGGGTTTTGGGGTAAAAAAGGGGATTTGGGGGGAAAAGTGGTGATTTTGGGGAAAAAAAGTGGGGTTTGGGGGGAAAAATGGTGATTTTGGGTAAAAATGGGGGGGTTGGGGGGAAAAGGGGGTTTGGGGTAAAAATTGGTGATTTTGGGGAAAAGGGGGGGGAAATGTTTTTTTTGGTAAAAACGGTGGGGTTTGGGGAGAAAAATGATGATTTTGGGTAAAAAAGGGGGGCTTGGGGGGAAAAATGGTGATTTTGGGTAAAAAAGGGGGGTTTGGGGGGAAAATGGTGATTTTAGGGTGAAAAAGGACGATTTTGGGGTGCCAAAGGCTGATTTTGGGGTGAAAAAGGCTGATTTTGGGGTGAAAAAGGCGATTTTGGGGTGAAAAAGGACGATTTTGGGGTTCCAAAGGCTGATTTTGGGGTGAAAAAGGGTGATTTTGGGGTGAAAAAGGGTGATTTTGGGGTGAAAAGGGTGATTTTGGGGTGAAAAAGGGTGATTTTGGGGTGAAAAGGGTGATTTATGGCTGAAAAAGGACGATTTTGGGGTGAAAAGGGTGATTTTGGGGTGAAAAAAGGTGATTTTGGGGTGAAAAGGGTGATTTTGGGGTGAAAAAGGACGATTTTGGGGTGCCAAAGGCTGATTTTGGGGTGAAAAAGGGTGATTTTGGGGTGAAAAAGGGTGATTTTGGGGTGAAAAAGGACGATTTTGGGGTGAAAAAGGACGATTTTGGGGTTCCAAAGGCTGATTTTGGGGTGAAAAAGGACGATTTTGGGGTTCCAAAGGCTGATTTTGGGGTGAAAAAGGACAATTTTGGGGTGCCAAAGGCTGATTTTGGGGTGAAAAAGGACGATTTTGGGGTTCCAAAGGCTGATTTTGGGGTGAAAAAGGACAAGGCTGATTTTGGGGTGAAAAAATTTTGGGGTCCAAAGGCTGATTTTGGGGTGAAAAAGGGTGATATTTGGGGTTCCAATGGCTGATTTTGGGGTGAAAAAGGACGATTTTGGGGTGCCAAAGGACGATTTTGGGGTGAAAAAGGACGATTTTGGGGTTGAAAAGGCTGATTTTGGGGTGAAAAGGACGATTTTGGGGTTCCAAAGGG
>NW_026636691.1:0-2499 GCF_028554395.1 Pezoporus wallicus
GAGAATTTGGATTCAAATGGACTTTTAGGTATGAAACCGAGGAGAGACTGCAATGATGGTGACACCGTTGCAAAGCTGCTTGTGTGCTGAAGAGGCCCAGCACTAGCTTTCCCTGCTGGTCCTTCTGCCGTGGGAGCAGATGCCACTGTTCATTCTGTGCTGACTGTGTTGCTGCGCAGCAGAGAGCAGGCTCTGGACTGATTCCATTCAAATGCTTTTCCTGTATGAAAGTGAGCAGTGAAAGCAACGATGGAGGCACCAATGTAAAGGTGATTGTGTGCTGAACAGGTCCAGCACCAGCTTTCAATCCTGGCTCTTCTGCTGTGGGAGCAGAGGCCAAACGTTCGTGCTGTACTCACTGTGCTGCTGGGCAGCTGAGAGACACCACCTGAGAATTTGGATTCAAATGGACTTTTAGGTATGAAACCGAGGAGACTGCAATGATGGTGACACCGTTGCAAAGCTGCTTGTGTGCTGAAGAGGCCCAGCACTAGCATTCCCTCCTGGTCCTTCTGCTGTGGGAGCAGATGCCACTGTTCATTCTGTGTTGACTTTGTTGCTGCGCAGCAGAGAGAAGGCTCTGGACTGATTCCATTCAAATGCTTTTCCTGTATGAAAGTGAGCAGTGAAAGCAACGATGGAGGCACCAATGTAAAGGTGATTGTGTGCTGAACAGGTCCAGCACCAACTTTCAATCCTGGCTCTTCTGCTGTGGGAGCAGAGGCCAAACGTTCGTGCTGTACTCACTGTGCTGCTGGGCAGCTGAGAGAGACCACCTGAGAATTTGGATTCAAATGGACTTTTAGGTATGAAACCGAGGAGAGACTGCAATGATGGTGACACCGTTGCAAAGCTGCTTGTGTGCTGAAGAGGCCCAGCACTAGCTTTCCCTGCTGGTCCTTCTGCCGTGGGAGCAGATGCCACTGTTCATTCTGTGCTGACTGTGTTGCTGCCAGCAGAGAGCAGGCTCTGGACTGATTCCATTCAAATGCTTTTCCTGTATGAAAGTGAGCAGTGAAAGCAACGATGGAGGCACCAATGTAAAGGTGATTGTGTGCTGAACAGGTCCAGCACCAGCTTTCAATCCTGGCTCTTCTGCTGTGGGAGCAGAGGCCAAACGTTCGTGCTGTACTCACTGTGCTGCTGGGCAGCTGAGAGAGACCACCTGAGAATTTGGATTCAAATGGACTTTTAGGTATGAAACCGAGGAGAGACTGCAATGATGGTGACCCCGTTGCAAAGCTGCTTGTGTGCTGAAGAAGCCCAGCACTAGCTTTCCCTGCTGGTCCTTCTGCCGTGGGAGCAGATGCCACTGTTCATTCTGTGCTGACTGTGTTGCTGCGCAGCAGAGAGCAGGCTCTGGACTGATTCCATTCAAATGCTTTTCCTGTATGAAAGTGAGCAGTGAAAGCAACGATGGAGGCACCAATGTAAAGGTGATTGTGTGCTGAACAGGTCCAGCACCAGCTTTCAATCCTGGCTCTTCTGCTGTGGGAGCAGAGGAGAAACGTTCGTGCTGTACTCACTGTGCTGCTGGGCAGCTGAGAGAGACCACCTGAGAATTTGGATTCAAATGGACTTTTAGGTATGAAACCGAGGAGAGACTGCAATGATGGTGACCCCGTTGCAAAGCTGCTTGTGTGCTGAAGAGGCCCAGCACTAGCTTTCCCTGCTGGTCCTTCTGCCGTGTGAGCAGATGCCACTGTTCATTCTGTGCTGACTGTGTTGCTGCGCAGCAGAGAGCAGGCTCTGGACTGATTCCATTCAAATGCTTTTCCTGTATGAAAGTGAGCAGTGAAAGCAACGATGGAGGCACCAATGTAAAGGTGATTGTGTGCTGAACAGGTCCAGCACCAGCTTTCAATCCTGGCTCTTCTGCTGTGGGAGCAGAGGCCAAACGTTCGTGCTGTACTCACTGTGCTGCTGGGCAGCTGAGAGACACCACCTGAGAATTTGGATTCAAATGGACTTTTAGGTATGAAACCGAGGAGAGACTGCAATGATGGTGACACCGTTGCAAAGCTGCTTGTGTGCTGAAGAGACACAGCACTAGCTTTCCCTGCTGGTCCTTCTGCCGTGTGAGCAGATGCCACTGTTCATTCTGTGCTGACTGTGTTGCTGCCAGCAGAGAGCAGGCTCTGGACTGATTCCATTCAAATGCTTTTCCTGTATGAGTGAGCAGTGAAAGCAACGATGGAGGCACCAATGTAAAGGTGATTGTGTGCTGAACAGGTCCAGCACCAGCTTTCAATCCTGGCTCTTCTGCTGTGGGAGCAGAGGCCAAACGTTCGTGCTGTACTCACTGTGCTGCTGGGCAGCTGAGAGAGACCACCTGAGAATTTGGATTCAAATGGACTTTTAGGTATGAAACCGAGGAGAGACTGCAATGATGGTGACACCGTTGCAAAGCTGCTTGTGTGCTGAAGAAGCAGCGCACTAGCTTTCCCTGCTGGTCCTTCTGCCGTGGGAGCAGATGCCTGTTCATTCTGTGCTGACTGT
>NW_026636692.1:0-2479 GCF_028554395.1 Pezoporus wallicus
ATCATGGACCGAATTTTTGTTAATTTCTAGCAATTTTTTATATGTTTTTTCCTTTTCTAACCCCTTTTTGCCCATTTCTAAGTCGTTTGAATGGTTTTTTAATTTTACTTTTGTCACCCATTTTTGTCCATTTCTAAAGATTTTTAAAGCTATTTTTTTTTTCTAAACTGTTTTTGTCAAATTCCAACTTTTTTAAAGCCGTTTTTCCCTTTTCTAACCCATTTTTTTATAATTCCAGCCCTTTTCGAAACCATTTTTGTCCATTTCTCAACGCTTTTGTCTGTGTTCGGCTATTTCTAAGCAATTTTTGCCTTTTAAATTCCCCTTTGGGCCCATTTGAAACTCATTTAAAGCCATTTTTGGCCATTTCTATCGTATCCTTGGCAAGTTTCAAAGGGTTTTAAGCCAGTTTTTTCCTTTTCTTACTAGTTTTTGCCCCATTTTTTCCTGTTTTTAGTCATTTTTGGCCATTTCTAACCCATTTTTGCGCTTTTCTAACCCGTTTTAATTCATTTTTATCTTTTCAAACCCATTTTTGTCAAATTCCAGCCCTTTGGAAGCCATTTTTGTTCTTTTCTAACCCATTTTTGTCAACTTCTAACAATTTTTAGCAGTTTTTTCCTCTTGTTACCATTTTTGCCCATTTCTATCAATTTTTCTAGCAGTTATTTTCTTTTTCAAACCCATTTCTGGCCATTTCTCACGATTTTTAGCAATTTTTTGACGTTTATAACCCATTTTTCTATATTTCTAACCCTCTTAAAATTTTTTTTCATTTTCTAAGCTGTTTTTGTCAAATTCCAACCCTTTTTAAGACATTTTTTCCTTTTTTAACCCTTTTTTGTCAATTTCTAACAATTTTTTAGACGATTTTT
Source organism: Pezoporus wallicus (assembly GCF_028554395.1). NCBI lineage: Eukaryota > Metazoa > Chordata > Aves > Psittaciformes > Psittacidae > Pezoporus > Pezoporus wallicus. The sequence goes on from NW_026636692.1 coordinate 876, forward strand.
CCTTTTCTAACCCTTTTTTACCCATTTCTAAGTTTTTTGAAGCCTTTTTTTCATTTCCTTTTCTGAATCATTTTTGTCCATTTCTCAATGCTTTTAAGCTGTGTTTGGCTATTTCTAAGCAATTTTTGCCTTTTCAATCCCCTTTGAAACTCATTTAAAGCCATTTTTGGCCATTTCTATCGTATCCTTGGCAAGTTTCAAAGGGTTTTAAGCCAGTTTTTTTCCTTTTCTTACTAGTTTTTACACCATTTTTTCCTGTTTTTAGTCTTTTTTGGCCATTTCTAACCCATTTTTGCTTTTTTCAAACCAGTTTATTTCATTTTTATCTTTTCAAACCCATCTTTGTCAAATTCCAGCCCTTTGGAAGATATTTTTGTTCTTTTCTAACCCATTTTTTTCAAATTCTAACAATTTTTAGCAGTTTTTTTCCGCTTGTTACCCATTTTTCCCATTTCTATCAATTTTTCAGCAGCTTTTTTTCTTTTTCTAACCCAGTTTTGGCCATTTCTCTCTATTTTTAGCATTTTTTTGCCTTTTAAAACCCATTTCTTTTTTGGAAAAGAAACCAAAAAATGCTTAAAACGACTTAGAAAATGGAAATAAAAAAAGGGTTAGCAATGGCCAAAAGTGGCTTAAAACGTTTAAGAAAGTAACAAGAATGCATAGCAAATGGGGGGAAAACCGGTTTAAATTTGATAGAAATGGGGAAAAATGGGTTCGAAATGAGGGAAAAACTCTGAAACCAGGAAAGAATTGGGCAAAAATTAGCAAGAAACAGAAAAAAAATCTTACAAGGGGTTGAAACGTGGCAAAAATAGGATAGAAACTGCCAAAAATGGATTAAAAGGGGTTAGAACTTGACAAAAATGGGTTAGGAAAGGGGAAAAATAACTTAAAAATGGTTAGAAATTGAGAAATTTGGGTTAGGAAAAGAAACCAAAAAATGCTTAAAACAACTTAGAAAATGGAAATAAAAAAGGGTTAGTAATGGCCAAAAGTGGAAAAACTCTGAAACCAGGAAAGAATTGGGCAAAAATTAGCAAGAAAAGAAAAAAAAAGCTCACAAGAGGTTGAAACGTGGCAAAAATAGGATAGAAACTGCCAAAAATGGATTAAAAGGGGTTAGAACTTGAGAAATTTGGGTTAGGAAAAGAAACGAAAAAATGCTTAAAACGACTTAGAAAATGGAAATAAAAAAAGGGTTAGCAATGGCCAAAAGTGGCTTAAAACATATTAGAAAGTAACAAGAATGCATAGCAAACGGGGGGAAAACTGGTTTCAATTTGATAGAAATGGGGAAAAATGGGTTAGAAATGAGCGAAAAACTCTGAAACCAGGAAAGAATTGGTCAAAAATTTGGAAGGAGAAAAAAAAGCTTAAAAGGTTTTTAAACGTGGCAAAAATAGGATAGAAACTGCCAAAAATGGATTAAAAGGGGTTAGAACTTGACAAAAATGGGTTAGGAAAGGGGAAAAATAACTTAAAAATGGTTAGAAATTGAGAAATTTGGGTTAGGAAAAGAGACCAAAAAATGCTTAAAACAACTAAGAAAATGGAAATAAAAAAAGGGTTACTAATGGCCAAAAGTGGCTTAAAACATATTT
>NW_026636693.1:0-2468 GCF_028554395.1 Pezoporus wallicus
TATGGGCTATGGGCTATTATGGGCTATTATGGGCTATTATGGGCTATTATGGGCTATTATGGGCTATTATGGGCTATGGGTTATTATGGGCTATTATGGGCTATGGGTTATTATGGGTCATTATGGGCTATGGGTTATTATGGGTTATTATGGGCTATGGGTTATTATGGGCTATGGGCTATGGGTTATTATGGGCTATTATGGGCTATGGGCTATTATGGGCTATGGGTTATTATGGGTTATTATGGGCTATGGGTTATTATGGGTCATTATGGGCTATGGGTTATTATGGGTTATTATGGGCTATGGGTTATTATGGGTTATTATGGGCTATTATGGGCTATTATGGGCTATTATGGGCTATTATGGGCTATTATGGGCTATTATGGGATTCCAATGGGTTATTATGGGTTATTATGGGTTATTATTATGGGTTATTATGGGTTATTATGGGCTATGGGTTATTATGGGTTTTTATGGGTTATTATGGGTTATTATGGGCTATGGGTTATTATGGGTTATTATGGGTTATTATGGGCTATGGGTTATTATGGGTTATTATGGGCTATGGGTTATTATGGGCTATTATGGGCTATGGGCTATTATGGGCTATGGGTTATTATGGGTTATTATGGGCTATGGGTTATTATGGGTTATTATGGGCTATGGGTTATTATGGGCTATTATGGGCTATGGGTTATTATGGGTTATTATGGGCTATGGGTTATTATGGGCTATGGGCTATTATGGGTTATTATGGGCTATGGGTTATTATGGGTTATTATGGGCTATGGGTTATTATGGGCTATGGGTTATTATGGGTCATTATGGGCTATGGGTTATTATGGGCTATTATGGGTTATTATGGGCTATGGGTTATTATGGGCTATGGGTTATTATGGGCTATGGGTTATTATGGTCTATGGGTTATTATGGTCTATGGTTATTATGGTCTATGGGTTATTATGGTCTATGGTTATTATGGTCTATGGGTTATTATGGTCTATGGGTTATTATGGTCTGTGGTTATTATGGTCTATGGGTTATTATGGTCTATGGGTTATTATGGTCTATGGGTTATTATGGTCTATGGTTATTATGGTCTATGGTTATTATGGTCTATGGTTATTATGGTCTATGGGTTATTATGGTCTATGGTTATTATGGTCTATGGTTATTATGGTCTATGGGTTATTATGGTCTGTGGTTATTATGGTCTGTGGTTATTATGGTCTATGGTTATTATGGTCTATGGTTATTATGGTCTATGGTTATTATGGTCTATGGTTATTATGGTCTATGGTTATTATGGTCTATGGGTTATTATGGTCTATGGGTTATTATGGTCTGTGGTTATTATGGTCTATGGTTATTATGGTCTATGGTTATTATGGTCTATGGGTTATTATGGTCTATGGGTTATTATGGTCTATGGTTATTATGGTCTGTGGTTATTATGGTCTGTGGTTATTATGGTCTATGGTTATTATGGTCTATGGTTATTATGGTCTATGGTTATTATGGTCTATGGGTTATTATGGTCTATGGTTATTATGGTCTATGGGTTATTATGGTCTATGGTTATTATGGTCTATGGGTTATTATGGTCTATGGGTTATTATGGTCTGTGGTTATTATGGTCTATGGGTTATTATGGTCTATGGGTTATTATGGGCTGCCCTCACCTCGAAGAGCCCTGCGCGCAGGGCCACGAAGGCCACGCTGGCCGAGCTGGCGCTGCCCTTGCGCGAGAAGCCCAGGTCCGTGTGGGGCGAGTGGCACACGACGGCGTCCAGCGCCCCCTGCTGGCCTGGGGGAACGGGGGCCGGGCTATGGGGCGGGGGGCTCCGCTATGGGGCCCAATGGGACGGACCCCACTGCCCCCCAGTCCCATTGTTTTCCATTCCATAGCCCATACATCCCATACCCCATATCCCACACCCCACACCCCATAGCCCATATCCCACACCCCATATCCCACACCCCACAGCCCATGCCCCATACCCCATATATCCCATTTGCCCCATACATCACATAAATCCCATACCCCACACCCCATATCCCATACCCCACACCCCATATCCCATACCACACACCCCCTATCCCATACCACACACCCCATATCCCATACCACACACCCCATATCCCATACCACACACCCCATATCCCATACCCCACACCCCATATCCCATACCACACACCCCATATCCCATACCCCACACCCCATATCCCATACCCCACACCCCATATCCCATACCCCACACCCCCTATCCCATACCACACACCCCATATCCCACACCCCACACCCCATATCCCATACCCCACACCCCATATGCCATACCCCACACCCCATATCCCATACCACACACCCCATATCCCATACCACACACCCCATATCACCATACCACACACCCCATATCCCATACACACACACCCCCACCCCTATCCCATACCACACACCCCATATC
>NW_026636694.1:0-245 GCF_028554395.1 Pezoporus wallicus
AACAGGCCAAGTATGTCCCAAATCACTCCAAAACCAGCTCCAAAACCCCCAAACCAACCCAAAACCACCTTGTCCTGCTTCTCCTATGGAACACAGGGTCAGAGCCCCAAAAAAGACACAAAACATGACAAAGATAGGACAAAACCACCCCAAAACCTCCTTGTCCTGCTTCTCCTGTGGGATACAGGGTCAGAGCCCTGAAACAGACCCAAAACAGGACAAAAACACTCCAGAAACCCCAAAAC
>NW_026636696.1:0-2452 GCF_028554395.1 Pezoporus wallicus
AAAAGAGGTTTTGGGACCCCAAAATGGGGATTCCTGACCCCCAAAAAGAGGTTTTGGGACCCCAAAATGGGCATTCCTGACCCCAAAAAGAGTAATTGGGGACCCCAAAATACGGATTCCCTGACCCCAAAAAGAGGTTTTGACCCCAAAAAGAGGTTTTGGGACCCCAGAATGGGGATTCCTGACCCCAAAAAGAGGTTTGGGACCCCAAAATGGGGATTCCTGACCCCTAAGAGATTTTGGGCCCCCAAAATGGGCATTCCTGACCCCAAAAAGAGGTTTTGGGACCCCAGAATGGGGATTCCTGACCCCAAAAAGAGGTTTTGGAAACCCAAAATGGGGATTCCTGACCCCAAAAAGAGATTTTGGGACCCCAAAATGGGGATTCCTGACCCCAAAAAGAGGTTTTGGGACCCCAAAATGGGCATTCCTGACCCCTAAGGAACCCCAAATGGGGATTCCTGACCCCAAAAAAGAGGTTTTGGGACCCCAAAATGGGCATTCCTGACCCCAAAATGGGCATTCCTGACCCCAAAGGAACCCAAAATGGGGATTCCTGACCCCTAAGGAACCCAAAATGGGCATTCCTCACCCCAAAGGAACCCAAAATGGGGATTCCTGACCCCAAAGTGAGCTTTTGGGAACCCAAAATGGGGATTCTTCCCCCAAAAAGAGGTTTTGGGACCCCAAAGAGAGCTTTTGTGAGCCCAAAAGGAGGTTTCTCTCTGACCGCAAAATGAGGTTTATTGACCCTTTAATAAAGATCTGTGACCCAAAAACGAGATTTTTGACCCCAAAATGAGGTTTTGTGACCCTAAAATGAGGCTTTGTGAAGCCAAAATGAGCTTTTCTGATCCTAAAATGAGGTTTCTTGACCCTATAATGAAGATTTGTGACGCAAAAATGAGATTTTTGGCCCCAAAATGGGGCTTTGTGACCCCAAAGTGAGGTTTTGTGACCCCAAAATGAGGTTTTGAGACCCCAAAATGGGGTTTTGTGACCCCAAAATGGGGTTTTGTGAGCCCAAAATGAGGTTTTGTGACCCCAAAATTGGGTTTTGTGACCCTAAAATGAGGTTTTGTGACCCCAAATGGGTTTTTTTGACCCCAAAATGAGGTTTTGTGACCCCAAAATGAGGTTTTGTGACCCCAAAATGGGGCTTTGTGACCCCAAAATGAGGTTTTGTGACCCCAAAATGAGGTTTTGTGACCCCAAAATGGGGTTTTGTGAGCCCAAAATGAGGTTTTGTGAGCCCAAAATGAGGTTTTGTGAGCCCAAAATGAGGTTTTGTGACCCCAAATGGGTTTTTTTGACCCCAAAATGAGGTTTTGAGACCCCAAAATGAGGTTTTGTGAGCCCAAAATGAGGTTTTGTGACCCCAAATGGGTTTTTTTGACCCCAAAAATGAGGTTTTGTGAGCCCAAAATGAGGTTTTGTGAGCCCCAAAATGAGGTTTTGTGACCCCAAAAATGAGGTTTTGTGACCCCAAAATGAGGTTTTGTGACCCCAAAATGAGGTTTTGTGACCCCGAAATGAGGTTTTGTGACCCCAAAATGAGGTTTTGTGAGCCCAAAATGAGGTTTTGAGACCCCAAAATGAGGTTTTGTGAGCCCAAAATGAGGTTTTGTGACCCCAAATGGGTTTTTTTGACCCCAAAATGAGGTTTTGAGACCCCAAAATGAGGTTTTGTGACCCCAAAATGAGGTTTTGTGAGCCCAAAATGAGGTTTTGAGACCCCAAAATGAGGGTTTGTGACCCCAAAATGAGGGTTTGTGACCCCCAAATGAGGTTTCTTGACCCTATAATGAGGTTTTGTGAGCCCAAAATGAGGTTTTGAGACACCAAAATTGGGTTTTGTGACCCTAAAATGAGGTTTTGTGACCCCAAAATGAGGTTTTGTGAGCCCAAAATGAGGGTTTGTGACCCCAGATTGAGCTTTTGTGGCCCCAAAACGATGTCACCCAAAAATTACTTTTTCTGCCCCCCAAATGATAGTTTCTGATTGCAAAGCTCTATTTTCTGACCCCAAAATGCCATTTTCTGACCCCAAAAAGACATTTTCTGCCCCCAAAATGATCTTGTCCCCCCCTAAATTGCATTTTCTGTCCCAAACTGGTGTTTTCTGAACCCAAAATGATGTTTTCTTCCCAGAAAAACGAGGTTTTCTCATCCCAAAATGACATTTTATGACCCCTGAAGATGAGGCTTTTGCCCCCAAATGCCCTTTTCTGACCCAAAAACGTTTCCTCACCCCAAAATGTCATTTTCTAACCCCCAAACGCCATTTTCTAACCCCAAAACAAGGTTTTCTCACCTAAAAATGCCATTCTGTACCCTAAAATGCCCTTTTCTAACCCCAAAATGCCCTTTTCTAACCCCCAAACTGCCTTTTTTTAACCACAAAATGCCATTTTCTGCCCCAAAACCTCAATTTTTTCCCCTCAAAACACTA
>NW_026636697.1:0-24729 GCF_028554395.1 Pezoporus wallicus
CTCCGGGTACCGCCCGTTCGAGCCGGCCTCGCTGGGGCTGGGCCCGGGCTGGCGCCTCACGGCCTTCGGGGAGCTGCGGGGCTGAGGCTGCAAGGTCCCGCAGGAGGCCCTGCTCCGGCTCCTGGCGGCCTTCGGGGACGAGCAGCGCCTGGGCCGCGGGGCAGGCCCCGAACCGGAGCCGGAAGCGGAACCGAGCGGAGGCGGCGGCGGCGGAAACGGGGCCCCGGTGCTGGGTGAGGAACGGAGCTGGGCCCGGGGGGGGGGGGGACGTGGAGGGGGCAAAGGGCGAGAGGGGCAAAGGGCAGCGGGGAGGAGGGAGGGGAGCAAAGGGGAAGGGGGCGTGGCTTGCTCTGACCACGCCCCTCCCCAGGCATTGGGCTGGACTCGTGCGTCATCCCCCTGCGCCACGGCGGGCTCTCCCTCGTGCAGACCACGGACTTCTTCTACCCGCTCATCGATGACCCCTACATGATGGTGACCGGAAGCACCCCAAAACCCCCCCCGGACCCCAAGTTCCCCCCCAAGACCCCTATTCCCCCCTCAGGGACCCCTTGAGCCCCCCTAATCCTTTGCTGGGCCTTCTCTCTCCCATTAAACCCACATTAAGGGACCCCAAACAGCCTCAAAGCCCCCCCCAACCCCTCTAAAAGACCCCAAAGTCCTTTGCTCTCCCTCCCATTAATTCCTTATGTGTGTCCCCACCCCAGGGACCCCCATTGCCCCCACCAAGAAACCCTTGGGCCCCCCTAATCCTCTGCTGGGCCTCCTGTACCCCATTAAACCCACAGTAAGGGACCCCAGAAGACCCCCAACCCCTTTGTGCCCCCCTTGCCCCCCCCAGGGCCGCATCGCCTGCGCCAACGTCCTCAGCGACCTCTACGCCATGGGGGTGACCGAGTGCGACAACGTCCTCATGCTGCTCAGCGTCAGCACCCGCATGAGCGCCGAGGTGATGGCATTGGGGGGGGGCACAGAAAGAGGGGTTTACCCCCCCCATTTTGGGCTGTTCCATTGTGTGTGTGCCCCCCCCCCCCCAGGAGAGGGACAAGGTGGTGCCGCTGCTGGTGCGGGGCTTCCGGGAGGCGGCCGAGGAGGGGGGGACGTCGGTGACCGGGGGGCAGACGGCGCTGAACCCCTGGCTCATCATTGGTGGCGTGGCCAGCACCGTGTGCCGGCCCGGCGACTTCATCATGTGAGCTGGGAGCGCATCACGTGACCCACGCACCCCCCTCTTCCCCTTGTGTCCCCAGTGTCACCTACCCCCTTGTTTCCCTCCCCTTTGTGTTCCCGTGTCCCCCCCTTCTGTAACCCCCATTTGTGTTCCCCTCTCTTTGTGTCATCCTTCTTTCTCCCCCCCCTTTGTGTCCCCCCCTTGTTTCCCCCCTCCTTTGTGACCCCCTTTTCTGTCCCCTCCTTTTTGTGCTCCCCTCCCTTCATGTCCCCTGGTGTCCCCCTCCTTTGTGTCCCCCCCCTTCACATCCCCCTTTCTCACCCCTTCCCTTGTGTCCCCCCCAGGCCGGACAGCGCCGTCCCCGGTGACGTCCTCGTGCTCACCAAGCCCCTGGGCACCCACATGGCCGTCACCGCGCACCAGTGGCTGGATAATGTGAGTGGGGCCGGGGCACCCACAGCACCCAAAGGGCAATCACAGCACCCATAAAGGGTCCTTCAAAACCCATCAGGGTCCCTCAGCACCCAGAGGGCACCCAGAGCACTTATAAGGGGTCCCACAGCACCCATTGCAGTCCCCAGAGCACCCAGAGGGTACCCACAGGACACCCATAGAGGGCACCCAGAGCAGCCATAAAGGGCACCCAGAGCAGCCATAAAGGGCACCCAGAGCACCCATAGAGGGCACCCATCGGGGTCCCTCAGCACCCATCGGGGTCCCTCAGCACCCATCGGGGTCCCTCAGCACCCATCGGGGTCCCTCAGCACCCATCGGGGTCCCTGTGTCCCGCAGCCGGAGCGCTGGGAGAAGCTGAAGCTGGTGGTGACGCGGGAGGAGGTGGAAGCCGCCTACCAGGAGGCCGTGCTCAGCATGGCCACGCTCAACCGCACCGGTACCACCGGGGCCCGGGGCAACGGGATGGGGATGGGGACATGGGCATGGGGACAGTGGGATGGGGATGGGGACAGTGGGATGGGGATGTGGGCATAGGGACAATGGGATGGGGATGGGGACATGGGCATGGGGACAGTGGGATGGGTATGTGGGCATAGGGACAATGGGATGGGGACATTGGGATGGGGACACTGAGATGGGAATAGGGACAACGGGATGGGGATGTTGGGATGGGAATAGAGACAATTGGACAGGGACATTGGGATGGGGATGGGGACATTGGGATGGGGATGGGGACATTGGGATGGGGATGGGGACATTGGGATGGGGAACACAGAGGTGGTGACACTGGGATGTTGATGGGGGCGCTGGGATGTTGATGGGGGCGCTGGGATGTTGATGGGGGCGCTGGGATGGGGATGGGAGCACTGGGATGGGGATGCTGGGATGGGGAACACAGAGGTGGTGACACTGGGATGGGGACGTTGGGATGGCGACATTGGGATGGGGACACTGGGATGGGGAACACAGAGGTGGTGACACTGGGATGTTGGATGGGGATGGGGATGGGGGCACTGGGATGGGGATGGGGACACCGGGACTGGGATGGGGATGGGGGCACTGGTCCGGGATGAGCGCACTGCAATGGGCGCCCATTGGCGGGGCCGAGGACCCGGATGTCGCCATTCCCGTTGCCCCCCCCCGGGGCTGATCCCGTCCCGTCCCCTCCCCCCGCAGCCGCGGGGCTGCTCCGCGCGTTCGGCGCGCACGCGGCCACTGACGTCACCGGGTTCGGGCTGCTCGGGCACGCGCGCGCGCTGGCGGCGCGGCAGCGCCATCACGTGACCTTCGTCATCCACAACCTGCCCCTGATCGCGCGCACGGCGGCCATGAGCGCGGCCTGCGGCGGGGGGCGGCTCCTGCGCGGAACAGCCCCGGAGACCTCCGGTACGGGGGGGACCCCATTGGGGGATCCCTTTGGGATGGTCCTATTGGGGGGTCCCCATTGAGTGGGTCTCTATTGGGGGGTCCCTCTTGGGGTGTCCCATTGTGTGGGTCTCCATTGGGGTGTCCCTGTTGGGGTTCCCCTATTGGGGTGTCTCTGTTGGGGTCTCCGTTAAGGGAGTCCCCATTGGGATGTTCCTCTTGAGGTCCCTCTTGGGGTGTCCCGTTGTGTGGGTCCCCATTGGGGTGTCCCTGTTGGGATGTCTCTATTGCGGTCCCCATTAAGGGAGTCCCCATTGGGGTGTCCCATTGTTGGGGTCGGGGCGTGTTGTCACGTGCCCTGACCCCCCCCGTGTCACGTGTCCCGCAGGGGGCCTCCTGCTGTGCCTGCCCCGTGACCAGGCGGCGCGGTTCTGCGCGGAGCTGCGCGGGCGGCAGGGGGCGCTGCAGGGTTGGATCATCGGCATCGCCGAGCCGGGCCCGCGCGGGGCGCGCCTGAGCGAGCGGCCCCGCGTCATCGAGGTGCCCGCCCGCGGCCACGCCCCCCCCGGCAGCCCCGCCCCCGCGGAGCCCCTCCCCCCCACGGAGCCGGGCTCCTAGGGACCCGGGACGGCCCCAAACCCACCCCAAAATGACCCGGAACGGCCCCAAATCCACCCAAAAATGACCCGGAACAGCCCCAAATCCACCCAAAAATGACCTGGAATGGCCCCAAATTCACCCGAAACGGCCCCAAATCCACCCCAAAATGACCCGGAACAGCCCCAAATCCACCCAAAAATGAGTCAAAACGGCCCCAAATCCACCCCAAAATGACCCGGAACAGCCCCAAATCCACCCAAAAATGAGTCAAAACGGCCCCAAATCCACCCCAAAATGACCCGGAACGGCTCCAAATCCACCCGAAAATGAGTCAAAACGGCCCCAAATCCACCCGAAAATGAGTCAAAACGGCCCCAAATCCACCCCAAAATGAGTCAAAACGGCCCCAAATCCACCCCAAAATGACCCGGAACGGCCCCAAACCCACCCAAAAATGAGTCAAAACGGCCCCAAATCCACCCCAAAATGACCCGGAACGGCCCCAAATCCACCCAAAAATAACCCGGAACAGCCCCAAATCCACCCAAAAATGACCTGGAATGGCCCCAAATTCACCCGAAACGGCCCCAAATCCACCCCAAAATGACCCGGAACGGCCCCAAATCCACCCAAAAATGACCCGGAACAGCCCCAAATCCACCCGAAAATGAGTCGAAATGGCCCCAAATCCACCCGAAGATGAGACGAAACGGCCCCAAATGCACCCAAAAATGACCCGGAATGGCCCCAAATCCAACCAGAAATGACTTGAAACGGCCCCAAATCCACCCAAAAATGACCCGAAACAGCGCCAAATTCACCCAAATCTGACCCAAAAAAGCACCGAGTTCAGCCAAAAACGATCCAAAACGGCCCCAAATCAACCCAAAACAGCCCAAAATGAACCAAAATGCACACAAACCCGCTCCAAATTCCCCAAAACCGAGCCACCCGCCCTGAAATGCACCAAAACGGCCCCAACTGACCCAAACCGACAGGAAACAGCCCCAAAATGAGAGGAAACCGCCCCAAAACACCCCCCACCCATGGGGTCCTCATAGGGGTCACCTGACCCCTGCCCCTCCCCCCAACCCCCCCCATTTATGACGCCTCCCCCCAAAAGCCCAACGTGGGGTGGGGGGGGGGCCGATGAACGCCCTCAATGGGGGGGAGGGGTGGGGGGAGAGGGGGAGGTGGATTGGGGGGGGGGGGAGGGGTCGGGGGGGGCCGGGCCCCCTCATAGCCGTGGGGCAATAAAGTGGAAAACTGAGATTTACCCCTCTGGGTTCATTGTATTTAATGGGGAGCGCCCTCCCCCCCCCCCCAAGGGCTCCCAATTTGGGGGGGTCCCTTCTGTGATGGGGGTGGGGGTTGGGGTGCGGGGGGGGGTGTTTTGGGGGTGCCCCCCCCTCACTTGATGCAATCCATGACGTGGATCTGGAGCGTGTCCATGTCCGGGGCCTTGTACAGGCACTTGGGGCAGCAGAGCTCGGGCTCCTCCTCGGGGGGGGGCCCCCCCAAACCTATGGCAGTGAAGGGGGGGGACATCAGACCCTGCCCCCCCCAAAAGGGGGGTGTAAAGAGGGGGGTCCCCCTCCCCCCGAGCACTCACCCCCCCCAGCGGGCTCCGAGTGCCGGTTCCTCATCTCCTCCATGCGGATCCTATGGGGGGGAGGGGATTTGGGGTCAGTTTGTGAGGGGTGATGGGGGGGTGGGGGGGGACTCAGTGGTTTAGGGGCTGCTTTGGGTCAGTTTTGAGTGATTTTGGGTCGGTTTTATGCTGTTTTGGGTCAATTTTAGGCAGTTTTGTGTCAGTTTGGGGTGATTTTGGGGGTCCCTTTGGGGTGATTTGTTGTGGTTTTGGGTCCGTTTTGGGGTGTTTTTTGGGTCCCTTTGGAGTGATTTGGGGTGGATTTGGTTCAGTTTTGGGGTGGTTTTGGGTCACTTTTGGGGTGATTTGGGGCAGTTTTGGGTTGTTTTGGGGGGATTTGGGGTGGTTTTGGGTCAGTTTTGGGGTGGTTTTGGGTCACTTTTGGGGTGATTTGGGGCAGTTTTGGGTCAGTTTGGGGGGGATTTGGGGTGGTTTTGGGGTGATTTCGGTCAGTTTTGGAGGATTTGGGGCGGTTTTGGGGTGATTTGGGTCAGTTTTGGGGTGTTTTGGGGCAGTTTTGGGGTGTTTTGGGGCAGTTTTGGGGTGTTTTGGGTCAGTTTTGGGGTGTTTTGGGGCGGTTTTGTGCCCTCACCGCGCCGCCCCCTCGGTCTCCAGGCGGCGCCGCAGCTGCTCCAGCTCCTCCTGCAGCGCCTCCCGCTGGGCGTGGAGCTGCTCCCGCGCCGCCCGCTCCGCAGCGAAGTCGGCCTTGAAGATATCGGCCTGGGGGGGCAATGGGGGTGATGGGGGAATGGGGGTGATGGGAGTGATGGGGGAATGGGGGTGATGGGGGTGATGGGGGAATGGGGGTGATGGGGGAATGGGGGTGATGGGGGTGATGGGGGAATGGGGGTGATGGGGGCGATGGGGGAATGGGGGTGATGGGGGTGATGGGGGAATGGGGGTGATGGGGGTGATGGGGGAATGGGGGTGATGGGGGAATGGGGGTGATGGGGGTGATGGGGGAATGGGGGTGATGGGGGTGATGGGGGAATGGGGGTGATGGGGGAATGGGGGTGATGGGGGTGATGAGGGAATGGGGGTGATGGGGGTGATGGGCGTAAGGGGGGAAAGGGGGAGATGGGGGTAAGGGGGGAATGGGGGGAATGGGGGAATCGGGGGTAATGGGGGTAAGGGGGGAATGGGGGCAATGGGGTGCAATGGGGGCAATGACAATAATGGGGGCAAGAAATGCAATGGTGGTAATGGGGGTAATGGGAGTAATGGGGGCAATAGGGTAAGGGGCGTAATGGTTGCAATGGGGGAAATGGGAAATGGGGGGTAATGGGGGGCAATGGGGACAATGAGGGACATAAGGGGCAATGGGGGACATGGGAGGCAATGGGGGCAATGGGATCATTGAGGGCAATGGGGGGCAATGGGGGACATGGGAGGCAATGGGATCATTGAGGGCAATGGGGGGCAATGGGGACATGGGGGGCAATGGGGGTCCCTGTGGGTCAGGGGGGCTCAGACCTGGGCCTGCAGCACGGGGATGGTCTCCAGCTGCGCGCGCTGGGCCTGGGCCTGGGCCTCCAGGCGATCGATGCGATCCTGCTTGGCCGCCAGCGCCTCCTCGGCGGCGCGGAGCCGGGCGCGTGCCAGGGCCAGGTCCTGCACGGGGAAAAATGGGGTCAATGGGGCCCAGTGGGGTCAATGGGGCCCAGTGGGGTCAATGGGGATCAATGGGGTTCAATGGGGATCAATGGGGTTCAATGGGGATCAATGGGGTCAAGGGGTCTTAATGGGGTTCAATGGGGTCAGTGGGGCTCAATGGGGCTCAATGAGGTCAGTGGGGCTCCATGGGATCAATGGGGCTTAATGGGGATCAATAGGGCTCAATGGGGTCAATGAGACTCAATGGGGCTTAATGGGTCTCAATGGAGCTTAATGGGCCTCAGTGGGGTCAATGGGGCTCCATGGGGCTCAGTGGGGTCAATGGGGCTCAGTGAAACTCAATGGAGCTCAATGGGGCTCAGTGGGGTCAATGGGGCTCCATGGGCTCAATGGGGACCTGCCCCCATGGTGCCGGTGCTGGCCCCCACCTGGCTGCGCCGGTCGCCCTCCTGGCTGGCCTTGATGTGGGCATCGTACTCCTGGAAGAGGTGGTGGTAGGCGGCCTGGAGCTGCACCAGCTTCCGCCTGTAGGGACGGGGGCGAGGGGTTGGGGTCACCCGGTACCAACTGACACCGGGTATCGACTGACACTGGGTAACCACTGACACCTGGTACTGACTGACACCGGGTAACGACTGATACCTGGTAACCACTGACACCGGGTAACCATTGACAGCAGGTAACCACTGACATATGGTAACCATGGACACCAGGTAACTATGGACACCAGGTAACCATGGACAACAGGTAACCATTGGCACCTGGTAACCATTGATACCCGCTAACCATTCATACCCGGTAACCATTGACACCAGGTAACCATTGATACCTGGTAACCATTGACACTGGGTAACCACTGACATACAGTAACCATGGACACCAGGTAACCGTGGACACCAGGTAACCATGGACACCAGGTAACCATTGACACCAGGTAACCATTGATACCTGGTAACCACTGACACCGGGTAACCACTGACATATGGTAACCATGGACACCAGGTAACCGTGGACACCCAGTAACCATGGACACTCGGTAAGCACTGATACCAGGTAACCACTGACATATGGTAACCATTGACACCCAGTAACCATTGACACCCGGTAACCATTGATACCCGGTAACCATGGACACCAGGTAACCATGGACACCAGGTAACCATTGATACCCGGTAACCATTGATACCTGGTAACCATTGACACCGGGTAACCACTGACATATGGTAACCATGGACACCAGGTAACCATGGACACCAGGTAACCATGGACACCAGGTAACCATTGATACCCGGTAACCATTGATACCTGGTAACCATTGACACCGGGTAACCACTGACATATGGTAACCATGGACACCCGGTAACCATTGACACCAGGTAACCATTGACACCCGGTAACCATGGACACCCGGTAACCATTGACACCCGGTAACCATGGACACCCGGTAACCATTGATACCCGGTAACCATTGACACCCGGTAACCATTGACACCCGGTAACCATGGACACCCAGTAACCATTGATACCCGGTAACCATTGATACCTGGTAACCATTGACACCTGGTAACCATTGACACCCGGTAACCATTGATACCCCATACCAACTAACACCAGGTAACAAATGACACCCAGTAACCACCACCCATTAATGACTGACCCCCGGTAACGACTGACCCCCGCTCCCCATTGACCACCGCTCCCCCGACCCCCGCTCCCCCCTGCTCCCCATTGAGCCCCGCTCACTTCTCATCGCTCGCCCGCTGCCGCTCCACCCTCAGCGCCGTCTCCAGGTTGTGGCCCTGCAGTCGGAGCTGATCCAGCTGCAGGGCATGGCCCGAGGCCGCCGCCTCCAGCGCCCGGCACCGCGACTGCGCCGCCTGCGCCCTGCCGGGGCCACCCCACATAGCACCCATGGCACCCATAGGGACCCCATAGCACCCATGGCACCCATAGGGACCCCATAGCACCCATGGCACCCATAGGGACCCCACAGCACCCATGGCACCCATAGGGACCCCACAGCACCCATGGCACCCATAGGGACCCCATAGCACCCATGGCACCCATAGGGACCCCATAGCACCCATAGGGACCCCATAGCTCCCATAGGGACCCCATAGCACCCATGGCACCCATAGGGACCCCATAGCACCCATAGGGACCCCATAGCTCCCATAGGGACCCCATAGCACCCATGGCACCCATATGGACCCCATAGCACCCATGGCACCCATACGGACCCCATAGCACCCATGACACCCACGGAGACCCCATAGCACCCATGGCACGCACGGAGACCCCATGGCACCCATAGAGACCTCATGGAGACCCCATGAAGACCCCATAGACACCTCATAGAGACCCCATAGAGACCCCATAGAGACTCCATGGCACCCATATAGACCCCATAGAGACCCCATGGCACCCATAGAAACCCCACAGCATCCACAAAGACCCCATAGCACCCATAGAGACCACATACCACCCATACCACCCTATGGACACCCCACAGGGATGGCACAGCACCCTTTAGACACCCCATAGCACCCCACAGGCACCTCATAGAGACCCCATAGCATCCCATGGACACCCCATAGAGACCCCATAAACACCCCATAGCACCCCACAGGCACCTCATAGAGACCCCATAGCATCCCATGGACACCCCATAGAGACCCCATAAACACCCCATGGACACCCCATAGAGCCCCTATAAACAGCCCATAGCACCCCATGGACACCCCATAGAGCCCCCATAAACACCCCATGGCCCCCCCATGCCCCCCCCGCCCCAGGCACCGCTGCTCCAGCTCCTGGCGCTCCCTGCGCCCGCTCTCCAGCAGCTCCTGGCTCTCCTGCAGCTCCAGCAGCAGCGACGTCACCTGCGCCTGCACCGCGGCCTTGTCCTGCTGCGGGCACGGGCGCCACCGAGGCCCCATTGAGCCCCATTGAGGCCCCATCGAGTCCCCAGCATGGCCCCGGGGTGTCCCCATTGAGTCCCCATTGAGTTCCCATTGAGGCCCCATCGAGTCCCCAGCATGGCCCCAGTGTGTCTCCATTGAGTCCCCATTGAGTCTCAATTGAGGCCCCATTGAGTCCTCATTGTGCCCCCACTGCGTCCCCATTGTGCCCCCAATGTATCCCCATTGTGCCGCCCCCCTTCCCATTGTGCCCCCATTGTATCCTCATTGCATCCCCCCCGTGCCCCCCTTGCATCCCCATTGTGCCCCACTGCCCCCCACACCCCGGTACCTCCAGCTGCCTGCGCAGCGCCTGCAGCTGCAGCTCCGCGCTCTGAGCCACCTCCACCGCGCGCGCCTCCGCTGCCACCAACCTGGGGGGGGCACAGCACAAGGGGGGTCCCCTCATTGCGTCCCCCCCCTATAACCCACCCCCCCTTTATCCCCCCCTTATCCCCATGGACTCACGCAGCCTCGGCCGCTGCCAGCCTCCGCCTCAGCTCCGTGGGGCTGTGGGGACACAAAGGGGGGTGCCGGGGGTATTGGGGTGTCCCCATGGGGCAGGGGGGACGTGGGGGGGGGAATGGGGACAGCGACGCTCACCTGGGGGCACCGGGGTCCTCGTCAGCAGGGTCAGAGGGGAGCAGCTCCTCTGGGGGCCCCAAGGGGGGCTGAAGGGACAGGAGGGGCTATGAAGGGACAAGGGGGGGCATGGGGGGGACATGGAGGGGGACATGAGGGGGATATGGGGGGGACATGGAGGGGAACATGAGGGGGATATGGGGGAGATATGGGGGGGACATGGAAGGACATGAGGGGGGATATGGCGGGGACATGGAGGGGGACATGAGGGGGATATGGGGGGGATATGGGGGGGACATGGAGGGGGACATGAGGGGGATATGGGGGGGACAGTGGGGGGACATAGGGGGCATGGGGGGACATAGAGGAGGACATGGGGGGATATGGGGGAGACATGGAGGGACATGGGGGGGATATGGGGACGGGAAGGGGGCACGGGGTGGTGACGCACCCTGGTGGTGGCATTGGTGGCCATGGTGGTGGCCATGATGGCACCATTGATGGCATTGGTGGTGGCCATGGAGGTGGCGTTGGTGGCCATGGTGGTGATGTTGGTGGCCGTGTTCACGGTGTTAGTGAGCGTGGTGATGGTGGCTGCGGCGGGGATGGCGCAGGCCATGGAGGTGCTGGTGATGGCCATGGAGGTGGCAGTGGTGCTGGTGCCCATAGTGGTGCTATTGGCCATTGCGGCGCCATTGGTGGCCATGGCGGTGGCGCTGGTGGCCATGGATGTGCTGGTATTGGCCCCAGAGGTGTCGTTGTCAGCCACGGTCACGGTGCTGGTGCCCATAGCGGTGCTGTTGGCCAGGGCAGTGTCATCGTTGGCCACGGTGATGCCATTGTTGGCTACAGAGGTGTCATTGTTGGTCACGGCGGTGTCATTGCTGGCCGCGGTCATGGTGCTGGTGCCCACAGCAGTGGTGTTGCCCATGGTGGTGCTGCTGTTGCCCATGGCGGTGTCACTGTTGGCCTTGGTCATGGCGCTGGTGCCCATAGTGGTGCTATTGGCTATGGTGGCGCCATTGTTGCCCAAGGGGGTGCCGTTGTTGGCCATGGCCATGGTGCCAGTGCCCATGGCGGGGCCATTATTGCCCATGGTGGCGCCGCTGTTGGCGATGGCGGTGCTGTTGCTGGCCATGGTCATGGTGCCGGTGCCCATAGAGGTGCCATTGTTGACCATGATGATGCTGTTGTTGGCCATGGCAGTGGCATTGTTGGCCATGGTGATGCCGTTGTTGGCCATGGTGATGCCACTGTTGGCCATGGTGATGGTGTTACTGGCCATGGTGATGGTGTTATTGGCCATGGTGATGCCGTTGTTGGCCATGGTGACGCCACTGTTGGCCACGGTGATGCCATTGTTGGCAATGGTGATGCCGTTGTTGGCCATGGTGATGCCGTTGTTGGCGGTGGCGGTGCCGTTGTTGGCCATGGCCGCGGTGCCGGTGCCCATGGAGGCACCATTGCTGGCGGTGGCTGTGCCGGTGGTGGCGGCGATGGCGGCGTCGCGCTGGGCCCGCAGGCGCTGCACCAGGCTCCGCGCCTGCCCCACGCGGCCCCGCAGCAGCTCCCGCTCGGCCCCGCGCAGCCCCTGCAGCCGCCGCAGCTCCTGGCAGCGGCCCCGCAGCACCTCCGAGCAACGGCGCAGGGCGGCTGCGGCGGCGGGGATGGGGATGGGGATGGAGATGGGGGATGGAAAAGGGGATGGAATTGTGGATGGAGATGGAGATGGGATAGAGGGGATGGAGATGGGAGAGAGAAGATGGATATGGGATATGGGGATGGAAATGGGATATGGGGATGGAAATGGGATATGGGATAGAAGTGATGGATATGGGATATAGGGAAGAATATGGGAATAGATATAGGATAGAGAGAATAGAGATGGGATAGAATAAGATATAAATATGGGGGAACCAGTATAACAAATACAGACCCCCCACAGAACCCTATAGACACCCATAGACCCCCATTCCCCCCATAGAACTCCATTCCCCCCCACAGAACTCCATTCCTCCCCATAGACCCCCATTCCCCCCCATAGACCCCCATTCCCCCCCATAAACCCCCATTCCCCCCCATAAACCCCCATTACCCTCCATAAACCCCCATTACCCTCCATAGACCCCCATTCCCCCCCATAGAACTCTATTCCTCCCCATAGATCCCCATTCCCCCCATAGACCCCCATTCCCCCCCATAGAACTCCATTCCTCCCCATAGACCCCCATTCCCCCCATAGACCCCCATTCCCCCCCATAAACCCCCATTCCCCCCCATAAACCCCCATTACCCTCCATAGACCACCATTCCCCCCCCATAAACCACCAATACCCTCCATAGACCCCCATTCCCCCCCCATTTCCCCCCCATTCCCCCCCCATTCCCCCCCATCCCCCCCCCAGACCCCCCTTCCTCCCCCTCCCCCCTCACCCCTCAGTTCCCGGTTCTCCTCCCGCAGCCGCTGCAGCGCCTCCGCCCCTCCCCCCCCCCCCGCCGCCTCCTCCGCGGCCGCCGCCATCGCCGAGGCCCCGCCGCCCCCCGGGAGCCACTTCCGGCTTCCGCCGGAACCGCGGCCCGCCCCCCGCCTCCTCCCATTGGCTGAAGGGAGGCGCCCGTCCCCTCCCCTCCGTGCCTATTGGCTCAGCGCCGGACGAGGCTCGAAGGGGATTGGCTGGCGGGGAACGGGCCGGGGGGGGCGTGGCCGGCGACCAGGAAATGGGGAGCCGCGCGAGCGTGAGGGGAGCGGAGGAGCCGGGAGGTGGGGGAGGGGAGGGGGAAGTGGGGGGAAAGGGGGGGAGGGGCGGCAATGGGGGGTAAAGGGGGGCGTAAATGGGGGTCAATGGGGGGGTCAATGGGGGTCTATGGGGGGTAAACCGGGGTCTATGGGGGGTCAATGGGGGTCTATGGGGGGTAAATGGGGGCAAAAGGGGGTCTATGGGGGGGAAGGGGGGTCTATGCGGGGCAATGGGGAGGTAATTGGGGGCAAAAGGGGGTCTATGGGGGGAATGGGGGGTCTATAGGTGCAATGAGGGGGTAAATGGGGGTAAATGGGGGCAAAAGGGGTCTATGGGGGTCTATGGGGGTCAATGGGAGGGTCAATGGGGGCAAAAGGGGGTCTATGGGGGGAATGGGGGTCTATGGGGGGCAATGGGGGGTAAATGGGGTCAAAAGGGGGGCAGTGGGAGGGGCAATGGGGACAAAAGGGGGTCTATGGGGGGAATGGGGGTCTATGGGGGGCAATGGGGAGGTAATTGGGGTCAAAAGGGGGTCTATGGGGGGCAATGGGAGGGTCAGTGGGGGCAAAAGGGGGTTTATGGGGGGGAATGGGGGTCTATAGGGGGCAATGGGGGGGTAAATGGGGTCAAAAGGGGGTCTATGGGGGGGAATGGGCGTCTATGGGGGGTAAATGGGGGTTTATGGGGGAAATGGGGGTCTCTGGGGGGAAATGGTTGGGTAATGGGGTCTATGGGGGCCATTGGGTGCTATGGGGGGCATTGGGGTGCAGGGGTGCGTATGGGACTTTATGGGGGGAAGGGGGGTCCGCGGGGGGGCAGTTGTTGGTCTGGGGGGGGGAGGGTGCAGAGGAAGCTTCTGCCCCCCAAGTCCTCAGCCCCGCCCCCCCCAAGTCCTGCCCCACGCCTCCTCCCCCCACCCCTCCCCCCAACCGCCCGATCCTGCCCAACGAGTCCGGGCGCTGCCCCTCCCCCCCACGGGCCCTGCCCCCCAGCTGCCGGCGCTGCCCCATAGGACCCATGGCGGGGCTGGAGCCGGGCCGGGGCCGCTCCGAGGGCTGCGGGCTCCTGCGGGAGGAGCTGAGCCAGGATGGGGCCTTCCTATGGGGCCAGCCCCACATCTTCATCATCTTCGGGGCCTCCGTGAGCCATGGGTCAGGGGCATGTGTGGGGCTGGGGGAATATGGGACGCTAGGGGCTGTATTGCAGTCAAAGTGTGGGGCTGGGGGCATATGGGGTGTTCAGGGCTCCATTGGGGTCAATGTGTGGAGCTGGGGGGGGATATGGGGCGCTAGGGGTTGTATTGGGGTCAATATGTGGGGCTGTGGGGGGGTATATGGGGTGGTAGGGGCTCTATTGGCATCAATGTGTGGGGCTGGGGGGGATATGGGGCGCTAGGGTCTCTCTTGGGGGTAATGTGTGGGGCTGGGGGGAGATATGGGTCTCTATGGGGGGGAAAGGGAAGGGGAACAGGAACAGGAAGAGGCCGCTGCTGCGGGGGAGGGAGGGGCCGGTGGCCTGATGGGGGGGGGGGGGGCGGAGCCATGGGGGAAGGGGCGGGGCCAAGGGCAGCCCCATGGCTGCACTGAGTTGTGCCCAGCCTCAGCCTCAGCCCCTGTCTCTGCCCCATAGGGTGACCTGGCCAGGAAGAAGATCTACCCCACCATCTGGTACAGCCCCATTGACCCCCCCAGCCCCACTGATCCCCACTGACCCTCCCTGGCCCCATTGATCCCCAGTGACCCGCCAATAGCCCCATTGACCCCCACAGTCCCAGCGACTTCCATTGACCCCTATGGCCCCGCTGACCCCCATTGACCTCCCATGGCCCCATTGACCCCCATGGCCCCACTGACCCCCTATGCCCCATTGACCCCAATGTCCCCATTGACCCCCTATGCCCCATTGCCCCCAATGTCCCCATTGACCCCAATGTCCCCAGTGACCCCCATGGCCCTAAGGCCCCCCCCATGCCCCCCCTGCCCTCAGTGTTCCCATTAGGAGCCACCCCTGTCCCTAAGGGTCCCCAGGGGCACTGGGACCACCCTGGGCAGCCCTGTCCCTGGTGGCTCCATTGTCATGGGGGGGTCTCCAGTGCCATTGGGCACCATTGGACACCATTGGGTACCATTGTGTGCCATTGAGCACCATTGTGTGCCATTGAGCAGCATTGGGTGCCATTGGGCGCCATTGGGTACCATTGGGTGCCATTGAGCACCATTGGGTAACATTGGGTACCATTGGGCGCCATTGAGCACCATTGGGTACCATTGGGTGCCATTGAGCGCCATTTGGTACCATTGGGTGCCATTGAGCACCATTGGGTACCATTGTGTGCCATTGAGCACCATTGTGTGCCATTGAGCGCCATTGGGTACCATTGGGCGCCATTGAGCACCATTGGGTACCATTGTGTGCCATTGAGCACCATTGTGTGCCATTGAGCGCCATTGGGTACTATTGGGTGCCATTGAGCACCATTGGGTGCCATTGAGCGCCATTGGGTACCATTGTGTGCCATTGAGCGCCATTGGGTACTATTGGGTGCCATTGAGCACCATTGGGTACCATTGGGTGCCATTGAGCGCCATTGGGTACCATTGTGTGCCATTGAGCGCCATTGGGTACTATTGGGTGCCATTGAGCACCATTGGGTACCATTGTGTGCCATTGAGCGCCATTGGGTACTATTGGGTGCCATTGAGCACCATTGGGTACCATTGGGTGCCATTGAGCGCCATTGGGTACCATTGGGTGCCATTGAGCACCATTGGGTGCCATGGGTGCCGCGGTCGCAGGTGGCTCTTCCGGGACGGGCTGCTCCCCGAGGACATTCACTTCATTGGCTTCGCGCGCTCCCCGCTGACGGTGGAGCTGATCCGGGAGCGGACGCTGCCGCACCTCAAGGTGCCCATGGACCCCATTGACCTCCACTGTCCCCATTGCCCCCCACTGACCACCATTGACCCCATTGACGCCCATTGACCTCCATTGAGCCCCATTGCCCCCCATTGACGCCATTGCCCCCCATTGGCCACTATTGACCACCATTGAGTCCCACTGATTCCCATTGACCTCCATTGGCCACCATTGCCCCCCATTGAGCCCCGTTGACTCACATTGACCACCATTGTCCCCGTTGACTCCCATTGAGCCCCATTGTGTTGTCCCCATTGGCCCCCATTGCCCCCCAATGCCCACCATTGAGCCCCATTGACTCCCATTGACCCCCATTGTCTCCAGTGACGCCCACTGACTCCCATTGTCTCCCATTGACCCCCATTGACTCCCATTTTCTCCCATTGAGCCCCATTGCCCCTCATTGACTCCCATTGCCCCCATTGACACAATTGCCCCCCATTGTCCCTCATCAACCCTATTGCCCCCCATTGACCCCACAGGCAACCCCCGAGGACTCCCCACTCCTGGAGCGCTTCTTCTCCCGGCACCGCTTCGTGCAGGGCCCCTATGGGGACGCGGCCCCGTTCGAGCGCCTGGCGGCGGCGCTGGGGGAGCTGCCGGGGGGGGCCCGCAGCCACCGCCTCTTTTACCTGGCCCTGCCCCCCGGGCTCTACGCCACCGTCACCAGGCTCATCCGGCAGCACTGCATGGGGCAGGGGTAGGGCCCGCGGGGGTAACATCGAGGTGCTATGGGGTAACACGGGGATAGCATGGGGACAGCATGGGGTAGCATGGGGATAGCATGGGGACAGCATGGGGTAACACGGGGATAGCATGGGGATAGCGTGGGGATAGCATGGGGACAGCATGGGGATGCCATGGGGTAACACGGGGATAGCGTGGGGATAGCATGGGGATGCCATGGGGTAACATGGGGATAGCATGGAGACAGCATGGGGATGCTATGTGGCAACACAGGGATAGCATGGGGTAACATGGGGATAGCATGAAGATAACATGGGGCTGCTATGGGGTAAACATGGGGATGCTATGGGGTAAAACAGGGATAGCATGGGGTAACATGGGGATAGCATGAGGATAACATGGGGCTGCTATGGGGTAAACATGGGGATGACATGGGACACGGTAGGGACAGCATGGGGATAACATGGGGACAGCAGTTGGACACCATGGGACAGGGGTTGGGGCAGCGTTGGGGGGGGCCACAAGGGGAGCATGGCGACATGGGACATGTCACCCTGATCCTCATATCCCTCTATCCCATATCCCTAATCCCCATATCCCTGTATCCCATATCTCCATATTCCTATATCCCATGTCCCATATCCCCCTATCCCTCTATCCTGTATCTCCATGCCCTATTCCTCCATCCCATATCCTTCTATCCCGTATCCCTGTATCTCTCTATCCCATATCCCATACCCCCCTATCCCCCATCCCTATACCCCCATACCCCCCTATCCCTCCATCCCGTACCCCTCTATCCCATATCCCCAATCCCCCTATCCCATACCCCCCACCCCCCATCCCAGCTGGAACCGCGTCATCGTGGAGAAGCCCTTTGGCCGGGACCTGGCGAGCTCGGACGCGCTCTCGGCGCACCTGAGCGCGCTCTTCCGCGAGGAGCAGATCTACCGCATCGACCACTACCTGGGCAAGGAGATGGTGCAGAACCTCATGGTGCTCCGGTGGGGCCCGGCTCCACCACCGCCACCGGGGGGGGGACAGGCACCGCGGGCCCCTCACCTCCTCCTCACCCCCATCCCGTCCCCGTCCCCTCCAGCTTCGGCAACCGCATCTTCGGCCCCATCTGGAACCGCGACAACGTGGCCTGCGTGGTCGTCACCTTCAAGGAGCCCTTCGGCACCGAGGGCCGGGGCGGCTACTTCGATGACTTCGGCATCATCCGGTGAGGACGATGTGGAGGGGGGTGGGGAGAAGGCCTTTTGGTGCCCCATGGTGCCAGCCCCTCGGCTCTGCCCCACAGGGACGTGATGCAGAACCACCTCCTGCAGATGCTCTGCTTGGTGGCCATGGAGAAACCAGCCTCCACCAACCCCGATGATGTGCGGGATGAAAAGGTCCATGACCCCATAGAGTCCCCATAGTGTCCCTATAGTGACCCCATAGCATCCTCATAGTCACCCCATAGAGTCCCCATAGCGACCCCATAGTGTTCCCGTAGCATCCCCATAGTCACCCCATAGAGTCCCCATAGCGACCCCATAGTGTTCCCGTAGCATCCCCATAATCACCCCATAGAGTCTCCATAGCGACCCCATAGTGTTCCCATAGCATCCACATAGTGACCCCATAGTGACCCCATGATGTCACCTCCCTCTCCACCCCATCTCCATGTTCTCAATGGTGGCCCCATAACCATGTCCAATCTCCACGTCCTCAGTGGTGGCCCCATAACCACATCACATCTCCACGTCCTCAATGGTGGCCCCATAACCATGTCCCCATCTCCATCTCATCAATGGTGGCCCCATAACCACGTCGTTGTCCCCCCCCCGCAGGTGAAGGTGCTCAAGTGCATCAGCCCGGTGGCCCCGGAGGACGTGGTCCTTGGCCAGTATGTGGGGAACCCCGAGGGCCCCCCCGAGGCCCACAAGGGTTACTTGGATGACCCCACGGTGCCACCCGGCTCCACCACGGCTACGTTCGCGGCCGCCATCCTGCGCGTGGCCAATGAGCGCTGGGATGGTGAGTGTGGGGGGGGACAGACATGGTGGCCATGGTGGTGATTGTGACCATGGGTTGACTGTGATGGTGATGACCACAATGGTCATGACCGTGACGGTGATGAGCATGGTCATGGCAACCTTGGGTCCTCATGATGCCGACCTTGCCCATGGGGCTGATCTTGCCCATGGTGCTGTTGCCATATCCATGGTGGTGAGGCTGTGCCCATGGTTCTCATGCCCTGTCCATGGTGCTGACTCCCTATCCCTGGGGTGACCTTGTCCATGGTGCTGAGACCCTGTCCATGATACCATGGTGCCGATGCCCATGACCATAGTGCTGATGCCCTATCAGTGGGGTGACCCTGTCCATGATGCTGACCCTGCTGTCACTGACCCTGTCCATGGTGCTGAGCCCCTGCCCATGGTGCTGACCCTGCTGTCACTGTCCCTGTCCATGGCATTGATGCCCTGTCCATGGTGCTGAGCCTGTGTCACTGACCCTGTCCATGGTGCTGAGCCCCTGTCGTCATTGACCCTGTCCATGGTGCTGACCCTGCTGTCACTGTCCCTGTCCATGGTGCTGAGCCTGTGTCACTGACACTGTCCATGGTGCTGAGCCCCTGTCGTCATTGACTCTGTCCATGGTGCTGATGCCCTGTCCGTGGTGCTGAGCCCCTGTCCCTGCTGCTCTCGCTGTCCCCTGCCCTCACGCTGTGCCCCGGCGCGGCGGCAGGGGTCCCGTTCGTGCTGCGCTGCGGGAAGGCGCTGAACGAGCGCAAGGCCGAGGTGCGGCTGCAGTTCCGGGACGTGCCCGGGGACATCTTCGGCCGGCAGTGCAAGCGCAACGAGCTGGTGGTGCGCGTGCAGCCCGACGAGGCCGTCTACACCAAGATGATGACCAAGAAACCGGGGCTCTTCCTCAGCCCCGAGGAGTCCGAGCTCGACCTCACCTACGGCAACCGCTACAAGGTGGGGCGGGGGGCGCAAATGGGACCCAAGGGAGGGGCGAACGGGAGTGAAAATGGGACGAAAGGACCCAAAAGAGGACGTGGGAACCCCAAAATTCATGTGAAACCCAAAAATGGGACCTAGGAACCGCAAAAATGGCTCTGAGAATGACCAAAAATGGACTTCGAGAGCCAAAGAATGGGATTTAAAGAGCCGAAAATGGGACAAAAGGACCAAAAATAGGAGCTGGGAGCCCAAAAATGGGACTTAAGCGCCCAAAAATGGACTTTGGGCTCTTGCAGAGCCCAAAAATGGGACTTACTTAAAGAGCCCAAAATGGGACCTGGGGACCCAAAAATGGGAGGAAAGGACCCAAATAGAAGCTGGGACCCCAAAATTCCTGGGAAACCCAAAAATGACACCTGAAGACCCCAAAGCAGGACCTGGGAACACAAAATAGCCCAAACTGACCCCAAAAATAGGACCTAGGACCCCAAAGTAGCTCCTGGGGAACCCAAAAAGGGACATGGATGCATCAAAATGACCTCCAAAAAGGGCCCTGGGGAACCCAAAAGAGCCCAAAATGACCTCAAAAATGGGCCCTGGCGAACCCAAAACAGCCCAAACTGACCCCAAAACGCCCCCCCCCTCCCCCCCCCCAGGATGTGAAGCTGCCGGATGCCTACGAGCGCCTCATCCTGGACGTCTTCTGCGGGAACCAGATGCACTTCGTGCGCAGGTGGGCCCCCCCCATCTATGGGTCCCTATGGGGTGCTCCCCCCATCTATGGGTCCCTATGGGGTGCTCCCCCCATCTATGGGTCCCTATGGGGTGCTCCCCCCATCTATGGGTCCCTATGGGGTGCTGCCCCCCCACTTACGGGTCACTGTGGGGCCCCCCCCATAGCGATGAGCTGCGGGAGGCCTGGCGCATCTTCACCCCATTGCTGCACAGCATAGAGGAGCGCAAGGAGAGACCCATCCCCTACGTGTTCGGCAGGTATGGGGGGCGCTATGGGGCAGGTTGGGGGCTGAGGGGGCACTCGGGGGGGATGGGACAGGGGTTATGGGGTGTTATGGAGCAGGTTGGGGGGTTCTGGGGTGGTTTGGGAGGGGTCAGTGGGGTCCTGCTATGGGGCAGGGGGTCCCGCTATGGGGCAGCCCCTCACCTGCTCCACCCCCCCTCCAGCCGAGGCCCCCCCGAAGCCGATGAGCTGCTGAAGCGCGCCGGGTTCCTCTACGAGGGCACCTATCGCTGGGTGAACCCGCACAAGCTCTGACCCACAGCGCCCCATAGCGCCTAATGGGCCCCATGCTCCCCCTGGCTTCCGCCTGCCCTGGCCCCTGGGCTGGGGCTGAGGGCCCCTCCTGCCCCATAGCCCCTCCATTCTGCCCCATAGTGCTGCTAACCTGCCCCAAAGCCACTCCATTCTGCCCCATAGTGCTGCTAACCTGCCCCATAGCCATTCCATTCTGCCCCATAGAAACTCCATTCTGCCCCATAATCACTCCATTCTGCCCCATAATCACTCCATTCTGCCCCATAGTGCTAACCTGCCCCATAGCCACTCCATTCTGCCCCATACCGCTGCTAACTTAACCCATAGACACTCCATCCCGCCCCACACCCATCCAGCCTGCCCTATAGTGCTTCCATGCTGCCCCATAGATACCTCATCCTGCCCCATACCCCCACCCCCCCCCAAGCTGGGACCAAAGCACCCCCAATGCCCCCTAACCCCCTCATTACCCCCTTCATACCCCCCCCCATTAACACAGGCCCCTGTTCATCATCCCCTTCCTGTGGTACTTACGGGGCAGCCCCATATCACTTATGGGTCCAGCCCCACATCACTTATGGGTCCAGCCCCACACAAACCACCTCCATTTGGGCCCAGCCTTTATTTGCCCCCTGGGACCACGCAGTGGAGGGGGAGGTGAGAAGGTGCCACTTATGGGTCCGGGGGGGGTGCACTTATGGGTCAGGGGGGGTCGGGGGCTCTGCGGGGGACGCAGCCCTCGAGCTCCAGCGCCTCCGGCCACCCCTCGTACTTGTTGGAGCCGCGGCTGTTCCGGACGTGCTGCGGGGATGGGAGCAGCGCTATGGGGCAGCCCCACAAGTGCCGCCCCCCCAGCCCCATAAGTACCTCCCCCCCAAGCCGTACCTGCTCAAAGGGGCTCCGCTCCTGCACCCCTTTGGCCCCCAGGAAGACCCAACTGTCCCGAAAGGCCAGGTCCATGGCGACGGCGCTGCCCAGCTCCCCAAAGAGGCGCCGGGACTCCTCCGTTAACCTGGACGGGAACAGGGAGCAGGGGGCCTTGAGAGCCCCATAGCGCCCCATAGCGCCCTAGGGCACCCTATATTGCCCCATAACGCTCTACAGTGCACCATAGCACCGTATAGTGCACCATAGCGCCCTGTTTTGTTCCATGGGGCCCTATAGTGTCCCATAGTGCCCTATATTCCCCATAGCGCCCTAGAGCACGCCATAGCGCCCTATAGAGCCCTATATTGCCCCACAGCTCCCCATAGCGTTACTTGGTGGCGGGGTCATCGTAGGAAGCCACCAGCACCAAGGTCCCCTCGTGCAGCGGCCGCAGGAACTTGAGCAGCTCCTCCACATCTATGGGGGGGGGGAGGGGGGGTCAAAAGGGGGTGGGGGAGGGGGGGACACCCCATTCATGGAGCCCCTCCCCCCCAAATAAACCCCCTCCCCCCTCCCCCGGCGTGGTTTCGCCCTCACTCACCCCCCGCCCACATGTCGAAGGCGCGCGCGGCGATGAGCTCCCCATTGACTCCTATGGGGGGGATGGGAGAGAGGGGGGAGGGGTATGAGCGCCCCTCTCTGCCCCCCACGACCCCAATGGAAGGGGGTGGGGGGAGGGGGATTTAAGCCCCTCCCCCCCCTCACCGTTGACCAGGGCGATGTTGAGGCCTCGGCCCACGTTGTTCTTGACGCTGCTCATTAACCTGGGGGGGGATGGGGGGGCAATGGGGGTCAGTGGGGGGCAATGGGGGTCAGAGGGGGGCAATGGGGGTCAGAGGGGGGCAATGGGGGTCAGAGGGGGGCAATGGGGGTTACTGGAAGTCAATGGGCAATTGGGGGGGATAGAGGTCAATGGGGGACAATGTGGGGTGATGGGGGGCAATGGAGGTCAATGGGAGGTGATGGAGTCAATGGGGGGCAATGGAGGCCGAGGGGAGTCAATAGAGCTCAATGGGGGGTGGGGGATGGGAGGAGGGGGTGGGGTGGGGGAGGGGCTCACACGCGGTCCTCGAGGCAGATCTTGGGCCCGATGACGTTGGCGGCGCCGCTGACCAATCGGAAGGCGAAATGGGCGGGGGGGCAGGGCCGGGGGAGCCCGCACTTGAACCGGGGGGGGCGGGGCGCTGGGGGGGGGGGCACGTCACAAGCCACGCCCCTTCCCCCACACCCCGCCCCTCCCCCGTCACGTACCTGCTGTGGGCGGGGCCTCAGGGCCTAGGGGTGGGGAAAGGGGGGGAGGGAAGCGTTAGAGCCCCCCCGATCATGTGACCCCAAGACCCCTGTGTGAGTCCTCCCCCCCGCCAGGGGGCGCCCCCGGGTACTCACGGGCCAGCAGGAGGCGCTGCAGCGCCGGGGGGGTGCGGGGGGGCCCCAGCAGGACCCAGCCCAGGAGCCAAAGGAGCCCCAGAGCGGCCGCAAAGCGCAGGGGGGCTGGGGGGGCAGGGAGCTGCCCCATAGAGCCCCATAGAAACACATAGCAACCCCATAGAAACACATAGCAACCCCATAGAAACACATAGCAACCCCATAGAAACCACAGAGCAACCCCATAGAAACACATAGCAACCCCATAGAAACCACAGAGCAACCCCATAGAAACACATAGCAACCCCATAGAAACCACAGAGCAACCCCATAGAAACACAGAGCAACCCCATAGAAACCACAAAGCAACCCCATAGAAACACAGAGCAACCCCATAGAAACACAGAGCAACCCCATAGAAACACATAGCAACCCCATAGAAACACATAACAACCCCATAGAAACCACAGAGCAACCCCATAGAAACCACAGAGCAACCCCATAGAAACACATAGCAACCCCATAGAAACACATAGCAACCCCATAGAAACCACAGAGCAACCCCATAGAAACACATAGCAACCCCATAGAAACACATAGCAACCCCATAGAAACCACAGAGCAACCCCATAGAAACACAGAGCAACCCCATAGAAACCACAAAGCAACCCCATAGAAACACAGAGCAACCCCATAGAAACACAGAGCAACCCCATAGAAACACATAGCAACCCCATAGAAACACATAACAACCCCATAGAAACCACAGAGCAACCCCATAGAAACCACAGAGCAACCCCATAGAAACACATAGCAACCCCATAGAAACCACAGAGCACCCCCATAGAAACCACAGAGCAACCCCATAGAAACCACAGAGCACCCCCATAGAAACCACATAGAGACATCCCACCGAGACCCATAAAAAACACAGAGAACCCCATAGAGCCCCAAAACCACCACTTCGAGCCCCATATCCACCCCCTAGAGCCCTAGAACCACCCCATAGACCCCAAAACCGCCCCATGGAGCCCCAAACCGCACCACAGCCTCCCCATAGAGCCCCATAATCAGCCCACAGAGCCCCATACCCACCCCATAGAACCCCAAACCGCCCATAGAGCCCCATAACCACCCCATAGAGCCCCAAACTGCCCCATAGAGCCCCATAACCACCCCATAGAGCCCCAAAATGCCCCATAGAGCCCCATACCCTCCCCATAGAGCCCCATACCCTCCCCATAGAGCCCCAAACCGCCCATAGAGCCCCAAACCGCCCATAGAGCCCCAAACCGCCCCATAGAGCCCCAAACCGCCCCATAGCCGCCCCATAGAGCCCCATAACCACCCCATAGAGACCCAAACCGCCCCATAGAGCCCCACAGACCCCCCCGTACCCGCCAGCCGCATCGCTCAGCCCGGGGCCCCCCCGCTACCGCCTCAGCGGCGGCGGCTCCACGCTCC
>NW_026636698.1:0-249 GCF_028554395.1 Pezoporus wallicus
TATGAAAGCGAGGAGCGACAGCAATGATGGTGACACCGTTGCAAAGCTGACTGTGTGCTGAAGATGCCCAGCACATGTTTTCCCTCCTGGCTCTTCGGCTCTGAGAGCAGAGGCCAGACGTTCGTGCTCTACTGACTGTGCTGCTGGGCAGCCAAGAGCAACGAGCAGAGAAGTTGGATTCAAATGAACTTCTCGGTATGAAAGTGAGGAGCGACAGCAATGATGGACGCACTGGGTCAAAGCTGACTG
>NW_026636699.1:0-2509 GCF_028554395.1 Pezoporus wallicus
AAGATTCAGAGCACTAGCTTTCCCTCCTGGCTCTTCGATTGTGGGAGCAGACGGCAACTGTTCGTGCTCTACTCACTGTGCTGCTGGGCAGCCGAGAGCAAGCTCCGAAGAGGGTGCATTCAAATGGACCTTTAGGTATGACACTGAGGAGCGACAGCAATGATGGTGACACCGTTGCAAAGCTGACTGTGTGCTGAAGATGCCCAGCACATGCTTTCCCTCCTGGCTCTTCGGCGCTGGGAGCAGAAGCCAGACGTTCGTGCACTAATCGCTGAGCTTCTGGGCAGCTGAGAAGCAGCTTTGGAGAGGTTGCATTCAAATGTACTTTTAGGTATGAAACCGAGGAGTGACAGCAATAATGGTGACAGCATTGCAAAGCTGACTGTGTGCTGAAGATGCCCCGCAAATGCTTTCCCTCCTGGCTCTTCGACTTTGGGAGCAGACGGCAACCCTAACCCTAACCCTAACCCTAACCCTAACCCTAACCCTAACCCTAACCCTAACCCTAACCCTAACCCTAACCCTAACCCTAACCCTAACCCTAACCCTAACCCTAACCCTAACCCTAACCCTAACCCTAACCCTAACCCTAACCCTAACCCTAACCTAACCATAACCCTATCCCAAACCCTAACCCTAACCCTAACCCTAACCCTAACCCCTAACCCTAACCCTAACCCTAACCCTAACCCTAACCCTAACCCTAACCCTAAGCTTTCACCAGCTTTCCCTCCTGGCTCTTCGATTGTGGGAGCAGACGGCAACTGTTCGTGCTCTACTCACTGTGCAGCTGGGCAGCCGAGAGCAAGCTCCGAAGAGGGTGCATTCAAATGGACCTTTAGGTATGAAAGCGAGGAGCGACAGCAATGATGGTCACCGTTGCAAAGCTGACTGTGT
Source organism: Pezoporus wallicus (assembly GCF_028554395.1). Taxonomy (NCBI): domain Eukaryota; kingdom Metazoa; phylum Chordata; class Aves; order Psittaciformes; family Psittacidae; genus Pezoporus; species Pezoporus wallicus. The sequence goes on from NW_026636699.1 coordinate 898, forward strand.
GCTGAAGATGCCCAGCACATGCTTTCCCTCCTGGCTCTTCGGATCTGGGAGCAGAAGCCAGACGTTCGTGCACTAATCGTTCTGCCCCTGGGCAGCCGAGAACAAGCTTCGGAGAGGTTGCATTCAAATGGACTTTTAAGTATGAAAGCGAGGAGCGACAGCAATGATGGTGACACCGTTGCAAAGCTGACTGTGTGCTGAAGATGCCCAGCACATGCTTTCCCTCCTGGCTCTTCGACTCTGGGAGCAGAGGCAGACGTTCGTGCTCTACTCACTGTGCTGCTGGGCAGCCGAGAGCAAGCTCCGAAGAGGGTGCATTCAAATGGACCTTTAGGTATGAAAGCGAGGAGCGACAGCAATGATGGTGACACCGTTGCAAAGCTGACTGTGTGCTGAAGATGCCCAGCACATGCTTTCCCTCCTGGCTCTTCGGCTCTGAGAGCAGAGGCCAGACGTTCGTGCTCTACTGACTGTGCTGCTGGGCAGCCAAGAGCAACGAGCAGAGAAGTTGGATTCAAATGAACTTCTCGGTATGAAAGTGAGGAGCGACAGCAATGATGGAGGCACTGTTGCAAAGCTGACTGTGTGCAGAAGATTCAGAGCACCAGCTTTCCCTCCTGGCTCTTCGATTGTGGGAGCAGACGGCAACTGTTCGTGCTCTACTCACTGTGCTGCTGGGCAGCCGAGAGCAAGCTCCGAAGAGGGTGCATTCAAATGGACCTTTAGGTATGAAAGCGAGGAGCGACAGCAATGATGGTGACACCGTTGCAAAGCTGACTGTGTGCTGAAGATGCCCAGAACATGCTTTCCCTCCCGGCTCTTCGGATCTGGGAGCAGACGGCAACCGTTCGTGCTCTACTCACTGTGCTGCTCGGCAGCCGAGAGAAAGCTCCGAAGAGGGTGCATTCAAATGGACCTTTAGGTATGAAACTGAGGAGCGACAGCAATGATGGTGACACCGTTGCAAAGCTGACTGTGTGCTGAAGATGCCCAGCACATGCTTTCCCTCCTGGCTCTTCGATTGTGGGAGCAGACGGCACCTGTTCGTGCTCTACTCACTGTGCTGCTGGGCAGCCGAGAGCAAGCTCCGAAGAGGTTGCATTAAAATGGACCTTTAGGTATGAAAGCGAGGAGCGACAGCAATGATGGTGACACCGTTGCAAAGCTGACTGTGTGCTGAAGATGCCCAGCACATGCTTTCCCTCCTGGCTCTTCGGACTCTGGGAGCAGACGCCACCCTAACGTTCGTGCTCTAATCCTGTGCTAACCCCCTGGGCAGCTGAGAGCAAGCCTGGAGAGGTTGCATTCAAATGGACTTTTAGGTATGAAACCGAGGAGAGACTGCAATGATGGTGACACCATTGCAAAGCTGACTGAACCCTAAACCTAACCATAACCCTAACCCTAACCCTAACCCTAACCCCTAACCCCTAACCCTAACCCTAACCCTTAACCCTAACCTAACCCGTTGCAAAGCTGACTGTGTGCTGAAGATGCCCAGCCAGCTTTCCCTCCTGGCTCTTCGATTGTGGGAGCAGACGGCAACTGTTCGTGCTCTACTCACTGTGCTGCTGGGCAGCCGAGAGCAAGCTCCGAAGAGGTGCATTCAAAT
>NW_026636700.1:0-2475 GCF_028554395.1 Pezoporus wallicus
ACGTTTCAACCCCTTTTAAGCTTTTTTTTTCTTTTCTTGCTAATTTTTGCCCAATTCTTTCCTGGTTTCAGAGTTTTTCGCTCATTTCTAACCCATTTTCCCCATTTCTATCAAATTGAAACCCATTTCCCCCCCGTTTGCTATGCATTCTTGTTACTTTCTTAAATGTTTTAAGCCACTTTTGGCCATTGCTAACCCTTTTTTTATTTCCATTTTCTAAGTCGTTTTAAGCATTTTTTGGTTTCTTTTCCTAACCCAAATTTCTCAATTTCTAACCATTTTTAAGTTATTTTTCCCCTTTCCTAACCCATTTTTGTCAAGTTCTAACCCCTTTTAATCCATTTTTGGCAGTTTCTATCCTATTTTTGCCACGTTTCAACCCCTTGTAAGCTTTTTTTTCCTTTTCTTGCTAATTTTTGCCCAATTCTTTCCTGGTTTCAGAGTTTTTCGCTCATTTCTAACCCATTTTTCCCCATTTCTATCAAATTTAAACCAGTTTTCCCCCCGTTTGCTATGCATTCTTGTTACTTTCAAATATGTTTTAAGCCACTTTTGGCCATTACTAACCCTTTTTTTATTTCCATTTTCTAAGTCGTTTTAAGCATTTTTTGGTTTCTTTTCCTAACCCAAATTTCTCAATTTCTAACCATTTTTAAGTTATTTTTCCCCTTTCCTAACCCATTTTTGTCAAGTTCTAACCCCTTTTAATCCATTTTTGGCAGTTTCTATCCTATTTTTGCCACGTTTAAACTCCTTTTAAGCTTTTTTTTTTTTCTCCTTGCTAATTTTTGCCCAATTCTTTCCTGGTTTCAGAGTTTTTCGCTCATTTCTAACCCATTTTTCCCCATTTCTATCAAATTTAAACCAGTTTTTCCCCCGTTTGCTATGCATTCTTGTTACTTTCTTAAATGTTTTAAGCCACTTTTGGCCATTGCTAACCCTTTTTTTATTTCCATTTTCTAAGTCGTTTTAAGCATTTTTTGGTTTCTTTTCCTAACCCAAATTTCTCAATTTCTAACCATTTTTAAGTTATTTTTCCCCTTTCCTAACCCATTTTTGTCAAGTTCTAACCCCTTTTAATCCATTTTTGGCAGTTTCTATCCTATTTTTGCCACGTTTAAACTCCTTTTAAGCTTTTTTTTTTTCTCCTTGCTATTTTTGCCCAATTCTTTCCTGGTTTCAGAGTTTTTCGCTCATTTCTAACCCATTTTGCCCCATTTCTATCAAATTTAAACCAGTTTTTCCCCCATTTGCTATGCATTCTTGTTACTTTCTTAAATGTTTTAAGCCACTTTTGGCCATTACTAACCCTTTTTTTATTTCCATTTTCTAAGTCGTTTTAAGCATTTTTTGGTTTCTTTTCCTAACCCAAATTTCTCAATTTCTAACCATTTTTAAGTTATTTTTCCCCTTTCCTAACCCATTTTTGTCAAGTTCTAACCCCTTTTAATCCATTTTTGGCAGTTTCTATCCTATTTTTGCCACGTTTCAACCCCTTTTAAGCTTTTTTTTTTTTTCCAAGGCTAATTTTTGCCCAATTCTTTCCTGGTTTCAGAGTTTTTCGCTCATTTCTAACCCATTTTTCCCCATTTCTATCAAATTTAAACCAGTTTTTCCCCCGTTTGCTATGCATTCTTGTTACTTTCTTAAATGTTTTAAGCCACTTTTGGCCATTACTAACCCTTTTTTTATTTCCATTTTCTAAGTCGTTTTAAGCATTTTTTGGTTTCTTTTCCTAACCCAAATTTCTCAATTTCTAACCATTTTTAAGTTATTTTTCCCCTTTCCTAACCCACTTTTGTCAAGTTCTAACCCCTTTTAATCCATTTTTGGCAGTTTCTATCCAATTTTTGCCACGTTTCAACCCCTTTTAAGCTTTTTTTTTTTTTTCCATGCTAATTTTTGCCCAATTCTTTCCTGGTTTCAGAGTTTTTTGCTAATTTCTAACCCATTTTTCCCCATTTCTATCAAATTGAAAACGGTTTTCCCCCCGTTTGCTATGCATTCTTGTTACTTTCTTAAATGTTTTAAGCCACTTTTGGCCATTACTAACCCTTTTTTTATTTCCATTTTCTAAGTCGTTTTAAGCATTTTTTGGTTTCTTTTCCTAACCCAAATTTCTCAATTTCTAACCATTTTTAAGTTATTTTTCCCCTTTCCTAACCCACTTTTGTCAAGTTCTAACCCCTTTTAATCCATTTTTGGCAGTTTCTATCCTATTTTTGCCACGTTTCAACCCCTTTTAAGCTTTTTTTTTTTTCCTTGCTAATTTTTGCCCAATTCTTTCCTGGTTTCAGAGTTTTTCGCTCATTTCTAACCCATTTTTCCCCATTTCTATCAAATTTAAACCGGTTTTTCCCCCGTTTGCTATGCATTCTTGTTACTTTCTTAAACGTTTTAAGCCACTTTTGGCCATTACTAACCCTTTTTTTTATTTCCATTTTCTAAGTCGTTTTAAGCATTTTTGGTTTCTTT
>NW_026636701.1:0-2533 GCF_028554395.1 Pezoporus wallicus
CCCCATTATTGGGGTGCTCAGCCCCGTTTTGGGGTCATTGACGTTGGTTTTGGGGTCCCCAGCCCCATTTTTGGGGTCCCCAGCCCCATTATTGGGGTGCTCAGCCCCGTTTTGGGGTCACTTACATTGGTTTTGGGGTCCCCAGCCCCATTTTGGGGTCCCCAGCCCCATTATTGGGGTGCTCAGCCCCGTTTTGGGGTCATTGACGTTGGTTTTGGGGGTTTCCAGCCCCATTTTGGGGTCATTTGCGTTGGTTTTGGGGTGCTCAGCCCCATTATTGGGGTGCTCAGCCCCGTTTTGGGGTCACTTACATTGGTTTTGGGGGTCTCCAGCTCCATTTTTGGGGTGCTCAGCCCCATATTTGGGGTGCTCAGCCCCATTATTGGGGTGCTCAGCCCCGTTTTGGGGTCATTGACGTTGGTTTTGGGGTCCCCAGCCCCATTTTGGGGTTCCCAGCCCCATTACTGGGGTGCTCAGCTCCGTTTTGGGGTCATTGACGTTGGTTTTGGGGGTCTCCAACCCCATTTTGGGGTCCCCAGCCCCATTATTGGGGTGCTCAGCCCCGTTTTGGGGTCATTGGTGTTGGTTTTGGGGGTCTCCAGCCCCATTTTTGGGGTCCCCTGCCCCATTATTGGGGTGCTCAGCCCCGTTTTGGGGTCACTTACATTGGTTTTGGGGGTCCCCAGCCCCATTCTGGGGTCCCCATCCCCATTTTGGGGTCATTTACACCGGTTTTGGGGTCCCCAGCCCCATTTTGGGGTCCCCAGCCCCATTTTGGGGTCATTTACACCGGTTTTGGGGGTCCCCAGCCCCATTCTGGGGTCCCCAGCCCCATTTTGGGGTCATTTACATCATTTGTTGGGGTCCCCAGCCCCATTTTGGTGTCCCCAGCCCCATTTTGGGGTCATTTACACCGGTTTTGGGGGTCCCCAGCCCCATTTTGGGGTCATTTACATCGGTTTTTGGGGTCCCCAGCCCCATTTTGGGGTCATTTTCTCTCTTTTCCGTGTCCCCATCCCCATTTTGGGGTCATTTTCTCTCTTTTCCGTGTCCCCATCCCCATTTTGGGGTCATTTACATCGGTTTTGGGGTCCCCATCCCCATTTTGGGGTCATTTTCTCTCTTTTCCGTGTCCCCAGCCTCATTTTGGGGTCATTTACATCGGTTTTGGGGTCCCCAGCCCCATTCTGAGGTCATTTACGATATTTCGGGGGTCCCCAGCCCCATTTTGGGGTCATTTACATCGATTTTGGTGTCCCCAGCCCCATTTTGGTGTCCCCAGCCCCATTCTGGGGTCATTTACATCAGTTTCGGGGGTCCCCATCCCCATTTTGGGGTCATTTACACCGGTTTCGGGGTCCCCAGCCACATTTTGGGGTCATTTACATCGATTTTGGTGTCCCCAGCCCCATTTTTGGGTCCCCAGCCCCATTTTGGGGTCATTTACATCGATTTTGGTGTCCCCAGCCCCATTTTTGGGTCCCCAGCCCCATTTTGGTGTCCCCAGCCCCATTTTGGGGTCATTTACATCAGTTTTGGGGGTCCCCATCCCCATTTTGGGGTCATTTACACCGCTTTTGGTGTCCCCAGCCCCATTTTTGGGTCCCCAGCCCCATTTTTGGGTCCCCAGCCCCATTTTGGTGTCCCCATCCCCATTTTGGGGTCATTTACACCGCTTTTGGTGTCTCCAGCCCCATTTTTGGGTCCCCAGCCCCATTTTGGTGTCCCCATCCCCATTTTGGGGTCATTTACACCGCTTTTGGTGTCTCCAGCCCCATTTTTGGGTCCCCAGCCCCATTTTTGTGTCCCCATCCCCATTTTGGGGTCATTTACACCGCTTTTGGTGTCCCCAGCCCCATTTTTGGGTCCCCAGCCCCATTTTTGTGTCCCCATCCCCATTTTGGGGTCATTTACACCGCTTTTGGTGTCCCCAGCCCCATTTTTGGGTCCCCAGCCCCATTTTGGTGTCCCCAGCCCCATTTTGGGGTCATTTACACCGCTTTTGTCGTCCCCATCCCCATTTTGGGGTCATTTACACCGCTTTTGGTGTCCCCAGCCCCATTTTTGGGTCCCCATCCCCATTTTTGTGTCCCCATCCCCATTTTGGGGTCATTTACACCGCTTTTGGTGTCCCCAGCCCCATTTTTGGGTCCCCATCCCCATTTTTGTGTCCCCATCCCCATTTTGGGGTCATTTACACCGCTTTTGGTGTCTCCAGCCCCATTTTTGGGTCCCCAGCCCCATTTTTTGTGTCCCCATCCCCATTTTGGGGTCATTTACACCGCTTTTGGTGTCCCCAGCCCCATTTTTGGGTCCCCAGCCCCATTTTGGTGTCCCCAGCCCCATTTTGGGGTCATTTACACCGCTTTTGTCGTCCCCAGCCCCATTTTTGGGTCCCCAGCCCCATTTTGGTGTCCCCATCCCCATTTTGGGGTCATTTACACCGCTTTTGGTGTCCCCAGCCCCATTTTTGGGTCCCCAGCCCCATTTTGGTGTCCCCAGCCCCATTTTGGGGTCATTTACATCAGTTTTG
>NW_026636702.1:0-2481 GCF_028554395.1 Pezoporus wallicus
GCTCTAGGGGGCTGCCCCCATCCCCCTGCCCCTCCCCTTGTCCTCAGATGCCGGTGGACACCTCCCGTGTCCCCCCTCCGTGTCCCCCGACCCCTCACTCTTCTCCCCGCAGGACGAGGCGGAGCCGGGCACTAGGACCCAGGGGCAGCCCGCGGGTGAGCGTCGGGGACTACAGCTCCCAGCATGCTTCGCGGCGGGCTCCCGTTGCTGGGCATGATGGGAAATGTAGTCCGGGGGGGGGCGGTTTAAACCGGTTTAGGGGGCGTTTGAGGGCGTTGGGGGCCGTTTTGTGGGGTTTGGAGGGGGTTGGGGGATATTTTTGGGGTCCCCCCCCGAGCCAGCGCCCTCTCCCCACAGAACCCATGCGGAGGCCGTGGGAGAAGGGGAGCAACACGCTGCCCAGGTGGGTTTTGGGGGGCAGTTTGGGGGGTTCCAAGTAGGTTGGGGGGCTCCCCAACTTATTCCTTCTCCCCCCTCATCCCCCAGGATGAAGTCAGCTGCTCCAGCTGCCCCCAGCGACCCCCCCGCTCCCACTGAGGAGCCCGAACTTGAGCGAATCAAACAGGTATGGGGTGAGGGGGGGAATTTAGGGGTGGGGGGTCGGGGGTCCCCCTAAATCCATTCTCATCCTGTTGCCCCCGCCCCCTTTGCCCCAGGAGCTGCTGGAGGAGATGAGGAGGGAGCTGCAGAAGATGAAGGAGGAGCTTATTGAAGGTGGGGGGCAATGGCGGGGGTCATTGGTGGGGGGGGGAAATAGGGGGATCATTGGGGGCAGTCCTTGGGGGGCAATGGGAGGTTTCAATGGGGGGTAATGGGGAAGTCGGGAGGGGGGAATGGGGGTGCTTAGAGGGGCAAGGGGGGGTTATCGCTGACCCCCCCCAACACTGCATTCCCCCCCCAGCCGTTGTGATGGAGCTGAGGAAGCGGAGCCTGCCCTGACCCCCCCCACGACCCCAGATTTGGGGGTGTGGGGGGTCCCTACACTTCCCTCCCCCCATCCACTGCCCTGGGCCCCCCCAGGCTGTGCCTTACCGCTTTGGGGGGCCCCAGCAGCCCCCCTCGCACTGTGCACCCCCCGCTCCCCCCGGACACTTCAGGGACCTCCTTTTTAGGCCACTTTTGGGGTTTTCACCTTTTTGGGGGGGTTATTTTAGGGTGATCCCCCGCAATAAACACGGTTTTGTACATGACCCCCCCCATGTCCTCGCGTCACCTTTACCCCCCCATTGGCTTCAAGCCACGCCCTCTCATCATTCAGGCGGGAAAAACGCGTGAGCACCAATCACAGTTTAATGGGCGGGGCCACCCCCGGCGGGCGCGGGGTTCGACCCCGAGGGGGCGGGGTTAGCGCCCGTAGGGGCGGGGTTAGAGCCCGTAGGGGCGGGGCTTTCCCCCTCGGGGGCGTGTCCAGCGGGGCTGTTTCCCGCCAAGGCCTCGACCTGTCGGTGCAGGCGGTCGAGGCGGTCGCGCAGGTCCCGCATGGCCGCCGCCTGCTCCTCCTCCCGGCGCCGGGCGGCCCCCGCCTGCCGCGCGTACTCGAGGTAGAGGCAGAGCCCCCCCACGCCGAACACGATGGCCTCGCCCAGCAGCTCGGCCCCCAGCTCCGCCGCCGCCTCCTCGTTCAGCGGCTTCACCGCCGCGCCGCGGAAGCCCATCAGCCGCATCTTGGCGCGCATCTCCACCCAGTGGTACACTGCGATGGCCGCCACGTTACCACCACCGCCCCCCCCGCCCTGCTCACAGTGGTACTGACCAGGCCCCTGCCGCATCCTGTACACCCATTCCTGAGGCCCCCATCCGTACCCAATGACCCCCCCATACCCACTGCCCTTTCCCACTCTCAATGACCCCAATCCCATTGACCTCTCCATGCCCACTGCCCTTTCCCACTCTCAATGACCCCAATCCCATTGACCTCTCCATACCCACTGCCCTTTCCCATTCTCAATGACCCCAATCCCATTGACCATACCCACTGTCCTTTCCCATTCCCAATGACCCCTTCCCTATCCCATTGACACCCCCTATACTCATTGCACCTTCCGTTCCCAATCACCCCCTATAATCAGTCACGCCCTCCATTCCCAATGAACCCCTATACTCACTGTCCTTTCCCATTCCCAATGACGCCCCACTTCCAATGAATCCCTCTTCCCAATGACACAACTGCCGTACAAGTGCCCTCCTCCTATTCCCAATGACCCCAATCCCATTGACCCCCCCATACCCACTGCCCCCTCCCATTCCCAATGACCTCCCGCTTTCACAATGAACCCATATTCCCGCTGACACCACCCTCTTCCAGCTGCCCTCCTCCCATTCCCAATGACCCCCTCCCATTCCCCTTGACCCCCCCATACCTACTGCCCTTTCCCATTCCCATTGACCTGCCCATATCCACTGCCCTCTCCCATTCCCAGTGACCCCCCCATAACCAATAACCCCCTATTCCCACTGATACCACCCCCTTACAAATTACCT